>NC_051211.1:5109114-5234114 GCF_015220715.1 Pygocentrus nattereri | reverse complement strand
TTTGCTGATTTTGCATGTTGGCGGAACTTTGTATAATCGTTCTCTCTCTTTCGACGACAGGAAAACATTTCTTTGGCCGCGTCCTTTTTGTTTCCTGACACTCAGTATTGTTAGTTTTCATGCCATTGTGTCATATTGTAGGTTATTATTAGCTCATGTATGCACTTTACTTTGTACTCATCTTTTTTGTGTTTATTTTGTTTGTTGTTGTTTTTTTTAACAGCAATAGAAAAAAAAACAAGGATCTTGTTTTTTCGCACCAGCAACTCATATTTACCAAAGCTTCTCACATAAAAATAGCAAAATATTCGCAATAAACACGTATGTCATTGGTTCAGATCACTTTACTGTGTGGCAATGGCAAGACATATTTTTTTGTAAATACTTTACTGTTTTATTATGGGATGTATAAAATGTCCTGAATGAGCACTTACAGGATTTTCAGGCCATCGTTGTCAAAATAAAGTCGTAATTGTTCTTTTTCTTCCCGAATCAAATGAATTTTAAATTAAAATATGATCAGTGGACTTTTCCCATCGTCAGCTATGAACAATGAACTCTACTGAATGCATTGCCTGTATAAAATGGGCCTGAATCACTGAAGTCAAACCGTTTTAAAAGCTGATGTGTGATATTTTGTGTTATATAGGAAACTGGATTTTTATTTAAATATTTGGCATGAAATTTACTATAAATACTGTAATATACTATAAACTGAAACATACTATAACCAATGTACATGCTGAAAAAAGAATGATTCTGTTTCGTGCTGTTTTCAGAGAAATCTGAAGGAGTAATGGTTCAATTTCTTGACCAATAAATAATCATTTAGAACCACAAATAAGAACGTAAAATAAAAAGATGAATAAAAAATTTTTCTATAATAAAAAAAATTCCAAATAGCTGGAATAGCAGGTAGTGTACACCTAATAGTCTCTGCTGTGTGCTTGATAATATCTGGTGCACGCCACATAATATCTCATGCTCACCTAATAGTATGCATACCACGATTTACCTAAAAAAAAATAAACAATAAAAATAAAAATTACACCACGTCCCATCAGGGGCACCATAAAAACACAAAATAATAAATAAATATAAATGTATTTATTAAATATATTTGTTGCTTCAAGGCAGCAAATATATTTCATAACATAAAATAACAAAAATAAATATATTCAGCAGTGTATATATATATATATATATAGCTTCTGTCGGAACAAAGCCTCGTATATTTCAGTTTTTGACATTTGAAAATACCCATAGTTCTATATGATGTGCATAAATTTCATGATGATTGGACGAAAAGAAACAACTTGGAAAGACGTCTGGTTCCATTGACTTACATTAAAAGTAGGTTTTTACCTTCTCCTGTAAGGTTACCAATTTGGAAATACGAGGTTTTGATTTGACAACGGTACAGTACAGTACATCTACAGCACTGTGTGAAAGTTTTAGCCATTTAATCAAATTTTTAAACCGTTGACCTCCGCAGTGAGTTTATCACAATATACATCAGAATAAAGTCGTATTCATAATTTAAATAAACAGAAAAACAATAAAAAGTAACGAGAATTTCTTGGGTCCATATTTTTCCTCGACACCTTCACAGCCGCCACAGAGACTCGTTAATATCATCAATTACATCATGAGCTCAATTTACTGAGCACTGATTGGTCAAACCAGGAGCTGCTTTTTAACTACATATAATACTGGACTTCCTCGAGGAGACGCTTGGAAATGAGTAAACAAACACACTAACGTCCATTAAATCACTGTTTATTATTCATATATATATATATATATATATATCATTATTAATTAATATTCTACACATTTTATTTATTCAAATATTAACACTTTTCTCAGCAAATAAACACAAACTACACAAATAGATTTTGAAAATGTGTCTTGGGTGCCTGAGACTTTCACACAGTACTAAAAGTGTAAATTTCATTTTTAATATTCAGCGGTGTGTGTGTGTGTATATATATTTTTAATATATTAATATATATATTAAATATATATTTTTAATATTCAGCGCTGTGTATATATATATATATATATATATATATATATATATATATATATATACACAGCGCTGAATATTAAAAATGAAATGTACACTTTTTACACAGGTGTGAATCATGTTTTTGGATGGACAAACAGGTTTAAAAGTGCCACAGTGTAGGAAAACCCTTCCCTTCATTACTGATCCTCTCATCATTTCTATATATTGTGTCATTGTACAGTGAGGAAAATGCATTTGTTACTCTGAGGCAACTTCATGAAAAAGAAGGTTGAAGTTAACAAAATTCTTAATTAACTAGAAATGAACAATTCTAGATTGACTCATTTCTGGTGGAAATATCTAAAGTTCACAAGACAGCACTTTTAATAACTTCCATAATCTTTTTCGTTTCTTTTCCAGCGGGCAGGAAACTTTACAATTAGGGAATTTTACAACATAGTGACTGAGAAAATGTCCATACCTTCCACCTAATGCACTTTCAGCAATGATTTAAGCCAATAAGTCATATAATAATATATAATTCATATAATAATATATATGTTCATATAATAATAATAATAATAATAATAATACGCACACGTTTTGTAAACCGCTTATCCTTCTGGGTCACAAGGGTGCTGGAGCCCCTTCCAGCATTCATTGGGTAAAAGGCAGGATACACCCTGGACAGGTCACCAGTCCATCGCTGATAGACAGACAGACAGACACATACAATCACACACACACCCACACCCACACATAGGGGCAATTTAGCCTGACTGCATGTCTTAAGACTGTGCGAGGAAACCGACAGACACAGGGAGAACATGCAAACTCCACACAGACTGGACTGTGGTTGCCGGGCTGGGGAACCAAACCCAGGCCCTTCTTGCTGTGAAGTGACAGCGCTACCCACTGCACCACCATACTGTGCAAACCTATAAGTAAAAGCATACTACACAACTACAGCTGCACATCAGAGCATCAGAAAAAAACAACTAATTAATAATAAATATATAAATAAGGCTTTTACTTTGCAAAAGTCAGAGACCACTTATGTTAGTAAAAATTCAAAGCAGCAAGTACAAGTTATTAATTTATCAGGAGATATTTCTGAGGAAATTAGATAAAGGAAGAATCAAATGTAAAAAGTCCAGACTGGCTTCATGAACTCATTTCAGGTGAAAGTCCTCCAGCGTCTCTCTTGGTAAACCAGTCTTTTAATAGAACGTCATTAATTAGTGACGCTGACGTCTATTAAATGGATCAGAAGCACAAAACACTGAAGGTAAACAGTTTCCATCAGGGAGAACCGAGTGGCTCTGAAATCACTTTTTACACACAAGCAAAGTTTCAGTTTCAGATTTATTTACAACTTAGTTCCAAGTTTAAGTTGAATAAAAACTGGCTTTAAACTCAGGATCACAGATGAGCTCCTTTACTATGTTGATCTGTAGGCGTCTGTTCATAAACATAAACCAGCCCAAACTCATTTACTATAAAATTAACTGGTGTTTGTAGAAATTCAGAAAAAAGCCGCGTCAGTCTCGACTGCATATGTGGACATATTTCTATATTGAGCTCTATTTACACAAAGTTAGGTTAGTTCATCATTTATGTTGAACAGACTCTCCCAAAGTTTTACGCTGCTGCGCTGACGTTGAACCGCGTGCTGCACTGGGTCGGTATGACCAACAGGTCAAAACCAGCTCTAAACAAAGTGACCGCTGGGCCCTGATTGGTGCTCTGGCTTTGCGCTTCTTTCGTTTTGACATGTTACGTTTTTATACACACAGAAACCAAAAGGAACGGCAGATTTCTCAAAATGTAGGAGGAAAAAGTCGGATATTAGACTCTGAAATGTAGTGGAGTGAAAGGAGAAAGTGGAAACTTCAGTACAGATACACCAAAAATACTTAAGTACAGCAACTAATTACATTTACTCAGTTACTCAGTTACTGTCCACCACTGAAATTCATCATATTCAGTTGTTGAGTCTTTTGTGTAACTGTGTGTTAAATATTTTTTAAATAATAATTTTTAAATGTTTTTTTTCCTGAAGCTGAAAGATGAATTACCGTTAATTAATGGCAGTTTTAAATGGAAATGATATACACTTTTAAAAGATGGTTCTTCAAAGCTTCTTTAGTAAAGAAAATGGTTGCTTATAGAGCCATGAGCACTCAAAGAACCCTTTGCATGGTGAAACGGTTCTTTAGATTGATGGAGAATGTGCTGTAGATGGTTGAATATAGAGCCTTTTAGAATGGGCGCTATGTATGGCACCAACACATTCTCCATCAATCAAAAGAACATTTTCACCATGCAAAGGGTTCTTTGAGTGTTCATGGTTCTATATAGAACCATTTTCCTTACTTTGAAGAACCATCTTTCTTAAAAGAGTACAAGGGTGGTCTTGTGACGTCAACGCAGTACTGTATCATAGGTAACATTTAGGTTTTGCTCATCGGTCACACAGTAGTGCCTCACTGGTGGTCACATGGCTTGTCCTGATGCTGAACAAGAGACACTGGAACACATCCATCATCAGTGTGACCACTGTAGGAAAGACAGGCTTTCCTAAAGTCCCAAGTTTCCAGACTACTATTATGCTTCATGCTTACTAACATTTGTTATAGGAATTAATACTCCAGCATTTTTCCACCTGTTCTCTGTGGTCTGCATTTGTAACGTTCCACTGTATTGCTCCACTATACTGCCAAAAGTTTTCACTCACCAATTCAAATCATTAAATTCAGGTGTTCAATCACTTCCATGGCCACAGGTGTATAAAGCCGAGCCCCTAGGCCTGCAGACTGCTTCTACAGACATTAGTGAAAGAATGGGTCGCTCTCAGGAGCTCAGTGAATTCCAGCGTGGTGCCGTGATCGGACGCCACCTGTGCAACAAGTCCAGTCGTGAAATGTCCTCACTAAATATTCCACAGTCGACTGTCAGTGGGATTATAACAAAGTGGAAGCGATTGGGAACGACAGCAACTCAGCCACGAAGTGGTCGGCCACGTAAAATGACAGAGCGGTCAGCGGATGCTGAGGGGCATAGAAGGTCACCGACTTTCTGCAGAGTCAATCACTACAGACGTCCAAACTTCATGTGGCCTTCAGATCAGCTCAAGAACAGCGTAGAGGGCTTCATGGAATGGGTTTCCATGGCCGAGCAGCTGCATCCAAGCCTTACATCACCAAGCGCAATGCAAAGCGTGGAATGCAGTGGTGTAAAGTGCTGCCACTGGACTCTAGAGCAGTGGAGACGAGTTCTCTGGAGTGACCAATCACGCTTCTCCGCCTGGAAATCTGATGGACGAGTCTGGGTTTGGTGGTTGCCAGGAGACGGTACTTGTCTGACTGCATTGTGCCGAGTGTAAAGTTTGGTGGAGGGGGGATCATGGTGTGGGGTTGTTTTTCAGGAGTTGGGCTCGGCCCCTTAGTCCCAGTGAAAGGAACTCTTAAAGCTTCAGCACCAAGAGATTTTGGACAATTTCATGCTCCCAACTTTGTGGGAACAGTTTGGGGACGGCCCCTTCCTATTCCACCATGACCGCTCACCAGTGCACAAAGCAGGTCCATAAAGACACGGATGAGCCAGTTTAGTGTGGAAGAACTTGACTGGCCTGCACAGAGTCCTGACCTCAACCCCATAGAACACCTTTGGGATGAATTAGAGCGGAGACTGTGAGCCAGGCCTTCTCATCCAACATCAGTGTCTGACCTCACAAATGTGCTTCTGGAAGAACGGTCAAAAATTCCCATAAACACACTCCTAACTCTTGTGGAAAGCCTTCCCAGAAGTGTTGAAGCTGTTATAGCTGCAAAGGGTGGGCCGACATCATATTAAACCCTATGAATTAAGAATGGGATGTCACTCAATTTCATATGCGTATGAAGCCAGATGAGCGAATACTTTTGGCAATATAGTGTAATTTTAACGCATTTCTCTTTTGTTTAGATGGTTATACTATAGACATACAGGTGTTATAGTGGTTTGGCAAGATGATACCTTATCACAGCTGTTCTTATGAGGCTTTATGCAGCTTTCCAACACTGCAGCAACACAGCTCTGCCTGTTTTCCTTTAGGTTTTCTGGTATCTATGGTGATCAGGTGGAGCCTGTGAAGGCTCCGCCCACACCATCATGCTCTAGAAAATCATTAATTTGCTGCACTGTTCGTGCTCAAAATGAATTGATGAAGAACACAGGTTCTATATAACACCAAAAGGGGTTCTTCTGTTGTGATGATGTCAAGCTTGTAACATTAGAGAAACAATTTGGTGCTATATCGAAGACTTTTCCCGAAAGGTTATAGATTCAATAGAACCATCTATAACACATTCTCCATCAAACTAAAAGAACCCATTCATGATGCAAAAAGCCCTTTACTCATTCAGTGTTAATGGTTCTAAATAGAACTTTTTTCTTTCCTAAGGAACCCTTGAAGAACCATCATTTTTAAGACTTCAACTATATATAAATCTTTACATTTACACTCTCAGAAATAGAGGTATGAAACACGCATGTCTTCCCACACAGGCCATCAAGCCTGTGCAACTCATCCAGAATGTGGCAGCGTGGCTCGTCTTCAATCTCGCCAAGTTCAGTCCGTCACCCCACTGCTGCGCTCCCTTCACTGGCGTCCTGTAGCTGCTCGCATCAGATTTAAAACACTAACGCTGGCCTACAAAGCCAAAAATGGACCAGCCCCTACCTACTTGATGGCAATGGTGAAATCTCGAACTGAACTATGAGCCCTCTGAGCTTCGAGTACAGCTCGGCTTGATCCGCCATCCTTTAAGGCGTGTGGAAGACAGGCATCGAGACTGTTCTCCGTACTGGCACCCAGGTGGTGGGTCCAAATGGCTGTCCATACAGCAGGGACTCTTGTTGTCTTCAAACTCAGACTGAAGACCGTCTCTTTACACAGCACTTAAATGAGCACTCAATTAAGTATTGATTGTAATGTATTGTACTGCACTTCCGTAGTGTATTGTATTATAGTGCATTGTATTGTACTATAGTGTAGTGTAAAGTATTGTACTGTATTGTAGTGTATTATATTGTAGTGTATTGTAGTGTATTGAATGGTATTGTATTGTAGTGTATTGTATTGTATTGTAGTGTATTGTAGTGTATTGTATTGTAGTGTATTGTAGTGTACTGTAGTGTATTGCAGTGTATTGTATTGTAGTGTACTGTAGTGTATTGTATTGTACTGTATTGTAGTGTATTGTAGTGTAGTGTATTGTATTGTAGTGTATTGCATTGTAGTGTATTGTAGTGTACTGTAGTGTAGTGCATTGTATTGTAGTGTATTGTAGTGTATTGTATTGTACTGTAGTGTATTGTATTGTAGTGTATTGTAGTGTATTGTACTGTAGTGTATTGTAGTGTATTGTAGTGTATTGTAGTGTACTGTAGTGTATTGTATTGTAGTGTAGTGTAGTGTATTGTATTGTAGTGTGTTGTAGTGTACTGTAGTGTAATGTATTGTAGTGTATTGTAGTGTATTGTAGTGTACTGTAGTGTAGTGTAGTGTATTGTATTGTAGTGTATTGTAGTGTATTGTAGTGTATTGTACTGTAGTGTATTGTAGTGTATTGTAGTGTAGTGTAGTGTATTGTATTGTAGTGTAGTGTAGTGTATTGTATTGTAGTGTGTTGTAGTGTACTGTAGTGTAACGTATTGTAGTGTATTGTAGTGTATTGTAGTGTACTGTAGTGTAGTGTAGTGAATTGTATTGTAGTGTATTGTAGTGTATTGTATTGTATTGTAGTGTATTGTAGTGTACTGTAGTGTAGTGTATTGTATTGTATTGTAGTGTATTGTAGTGTATTGTATTGTAGTGTACTGTAGTGTATTGTAGTGTATTGTATTGTAGTGTAGTGTATTGTAGTGTATTGTATTGTAGTGTATTGTAGTGTATTGTATTGCACTGCTCTGTGTTCCACTCTGCTCCTTCTCTCTCTGAGTATCTACAGTGACTTTTGTTTCTAGCAGTATCTGAGCTCAGGACTGTCTTTCTCTCTAACCTACTGGTAACCAGCAAAGATACTTTCTCTAGACAGACAAAGTGCTTTCTGTAAGTCACTCTGGAAAGAGCGTCTGCTAAATGCTGTAAATGTAAATGTAACACTTTAGGTTATGAAAAGGTTACTTCACAACACCCACCATATTTTTGCAAACAAAATCTAACGTTTCTTGCCTTTAAACTTCTAGAAATGCCTTATAATTGACCTGATCACCTAATAAATGGTGAGTTATGAGTTGCTCCTGAGTGAATGAGGGAGAACCAAGATCTCTTGTGTAAAGTATACAGAGGGAGGATGAGTTGAAGTGCACTACTGGATAAACAGCTGTTCACCTCAGGCCCAGTGCCAAGGCCCCGGTGACACCTGCCAGGGTGGCAAGACGGGCATATTTTCCACCCGCCTGAATCCCCACTGACACAGCCATGGTGACAAACCCCCCCTTGACTGCGCGTTATCATCAACGCCGTCCCCCAGAAATAACATTGCTATTAGTAGAATGAGCATGACGATCATTTGGGAACAAAGAGAAAGAGCTGCACATGCAAACAGGAGCACCAGCAGGACCTCACTCTGTTTATGCTTAATCTGTCTTGCGGTTTGTTAGTTTGTTTATCTGGGAAATGCAAATAAAACATGATCAGCAAGTGCAACCGTGTGGACAGATTAGCTGTGAGATGTGAATCAGCAGCGTTGGGGTCACGTGGTGTTCAGTAACACAGGAGCTTTTTCTGTATTGAAATAGAGAAACACATTACAGTATACACTCACTGGCCACTTTATTAGGTACCTTGCTAGTAAAAGGCTGGACCCCCTTTTGCTTTCAGCACTGCCTTCATTCTTCATGGCAGACTTTCAACAAGGTGTTGGAAACGTTCCTCAGAGATTCTGGTTGGTTATTTGAGTTGCTGTTGCCTTTCTATCATCTGGAACCAGTCTGCCCATTCTCCTCTGACCTCTCACATCAACAAGGCATTTTCGTCCACACAACTGACCGCTCACTGGATGTTTCCTCTTTTTCGGACCGTTCTCTGTAAACCCTAGAGATGGTTGTGTGTGAAAATCCCAGTAGATCAGCAGTTTCTGAAATACTGAGACCAGCCCGTCTGGCACCAACAACCACGCCATGTTCAAAGTCCCTTAAATCCCCTTTCTTCCCCGTTCTGATGCTCGGTCTGCACTTCAGCAAGTTGTCTTGACCACCTCTACATGCCTAAATGCAGTGAGTTGCAGCCGTGTGATTGGCTGATTAGCTATTTGTGTTAACAAGCAGTTTGAACAGTACCTAAAGTGGCCGCTGAGTGTAAATTCCTGGAATCACATTACATTTGCTGACCTAAACAAGATTTCTTACTCATGCCTCTCGTGCGTCTGTTAGAGAACTAAATAAATGGTGCAATCTAATCCTGCTGATACGAAACTGATGGATAAAGATCTCCGTGGTGAAGAATAGAACCTCACCTCGACAGACTCTGTAAGCTTTACATTTCACTGGTGAAGATTTTATTTGGAGGCATCTGTTTTGTTTCCGCTGTATACTCTCTCAGAATAAGAGGTTGTGACTGTAATTGGCCATTTTTTCCTGAACAAACTGCTGAAAAGGACTGTTGGCTTCTCTCGTGCACAGCAGGTACAGATGTGGGTAGGTTTTAGAGAGTTACACAGAAGCAAAGTAACTAAAAAGTACTGCTTTTTCCAGTTTGCTGTAAGGCTAATCGTATCAGTTTAGCTCGTGTAAGAAGATGGTGATGTGCACAGTCAGGGAGAAATGCACTGGAACAGCAAGGTTGTTATAGCACAGACAAGATGATGTTATAACAGGCCATTTTGCATTGGAGAAAAAAGCTCTGAAACAGCACTGAATCTATTAGTAGTAGTAGAAATATAGTAGTAGTAGTAATTGTAGTAGCATAGTAGTGGTACAGTAGTAGTAGTAGTAATGGTACTAGTAGTAATAGTAGCAGTAGTAGTAACAATAGTAATAGTAATAGCAGTAGTAGTAGTAGTAATAGTAATAATAGTAGTAGTAATAGTAATAGTAGTAGTAGTAATAGTAATAGTAGTAGTAGTAATAGTAATAGTAGTAGTAGGAGTAGTTATAGTAATAGCAGTGGCAGTAGCAGCAGTAGTGGTAGTGGTAACAGTAATAGTAGTAGTAGTAATAGTAATATTAGTAGTAGTAATAGTAGTAGTAGTGGTAGCAGTAGTAGTGGTAGTAGTAATAGTAGTAGTAGTGGTAGTGGTAGTAGTAATAGTAGTAGTAAGAGTAATAGTAGTAGCTGTAGTAGTAGTAGTAGTAGTAGTGGTTGTAGTAATAGTAGTAGTAGTAGGAGTGGTTATAGTAATAGCAGTGGTAATAGTAGCAGCAGTAGTAGTAGTGGTAACAGTAATAGTAGTAGTAGTAGTAGTAATAGTAGTAGTAGTGGTAGTAGTAATAGTAGTAGTAGTAATAGTAGTAGTAGTGGTGGTAGTAGTAGTAGTGGTTGTAGTAATAGTAGTAGTAGTAATAGTAGTAGTAAGAGGAGTAGTAGTGGTTGTAGTAATAGTAGTAGTGGTTGTAGTAATAGTAGTAGTAGTAGTAATAGTAGTAGTAGTGGTAGTAGTAACAGTAGTAGTAGTGGTAGTGGTAATAGTAGTAGTAGTAGTGGTAGTAGTAATATTAGTAGTAGTGGTAGTAGTAATAGTAGTAGTAGTAATAGTAGTAATAGTAGTAGTAGTGGTGGTAGTAGTAGTAGTAGTAGTAGTAGTAATAGTAGTAGTAAGAGGAGTAGTAGTGGTGGTAGTAGTAGTAGTAATAGTAGTAGTAGTAGTAGTAGTAGTAGTAGTAGTAGTATTAGTAATAGTAATAGTAGTAGTGGTTGTAGTAATAGTAGTAGTAGTAATAGTAGTAGTAGTGGTAGTAGTAACAATAGTAGTAGTGGTAGTAGTAGTGGTAGTAGTAGTAGTAGTAGTAGTAGTAGTGGTTGTAGTAATAGTAGTAGTAGTAGTAATAGTAGTAGTAAGAGGAGTTGTGGTGGTTGTAGTAATAGTAGTAGTAGTTGTAGTAATAGTAGTAGTAAGAGGAGTTGTGGTGGTTGTAGTAATAGTAGTAGTGGTTGTAGTAATAGTAGTAGTGGTTGTAGTAATAGTAGTAGTAGTTGTAGTAATAGTAGTAGTGGTTGTAGTAATAGTAGTTGTAGTAATAGTA
Source organism: Pygocentrus nattereri (assembly GCF_015220715.1). Taxonomy (NCBI): domain Eukaryota; kingdom Metazoa; phylum Chordata; class Actinopteri; order Characiformes; family Serrasalmidae; genus Pygocentrus; species Pygocentrus nattereri. The sequence goes on along the minus strand of NC_051211.1, from coordinate 5,222,875 downwards.
GTAGTAGTTCTAGTAATAGTAGTAGTAGTTCTAGTAATAGTAGTAGTGGTTGTAGTAATAGTAGTAGTAAGAGGAGTTGTGGTGGTTTTAGTAATAGTAGTAGTGGTTGTAGTAATAGTAGTAGTGGTTGTAATAATAGTAGTAGTAGTTGTAGTAATAGTAGTAGTGGTTGTAGTAATATTAGTAGTGGTTGTAGTAATAGTAGTAGTGGTTGTAGTAATAGTAGTAGTAGTTGTAGTAATAGTAGTAGTGGTTGTAATAATAGTAGTAGTGGTTGTAGTAATAGTAGTAGTAGTTGTAGTAATAGTAGTAGTGGTTGTAATAATAGTAGTAGTGGTTGTAATAATAGTAGTAGTAGTTGTAGTAATAGTAGTAGTGGTTGTAGTAATAGTAGTAGTAAGAGGAGGAGTAGTAGTTTTGCAACCTTAATAACAATATCAGTTTCAACAAAACATAGCACTCAATATTTCATTGGTGATTGTAATGATTATGAGAGGCTGGGGCACTTAATCTCCCCCGTTACCATACAGTAAAAATATCTACAGTAAATCCATAATCCATCTGCTGACTGAAAAGGTCAGACTTGAATTGTCTTCCGTCCTGAAAAACAGAACCAAAAGACGGCCAAGGAGTTGATTCAGTGGTTGGATCAATGACAGAAGACACGTTGTGTCTCATGTTTGCTGCTGATTGTTATTCAGTGAAGTCAGTGTTACAGTTTCATGTCTACTCCAGTCAAACCACACTTTTGTCTTCTACAAGCTTAATTTTGACAAACGTCTGCACATTTTAGAGCACAGTTTCTATTTGTGTTCTGAGTTTGACACATTGGAAAAAAAGAAAACATAAAATGTGCCATAACTTCACCACAAGCCACACGTTATGGTTTTTTCCAGTGTGTTACATTCAGCAAATTCTGTATAAAATGTGCAGACGTGTGCTCTCTGTGGATGACCTGTTAACACATTTTCACTTACATGTTTACATCCACACGGCTCACTCAAAGGAAAAAAGTAGGTGAGCAGCACCACCAAGTGGTCATCCAGCTGAAGGTTCTGTAGTCTTCCAACACAAACACACCTGACTCAACTCAGAATCCAGTTTTGCAATTCTTTCTGCTTTTTAATGCTTTGTTGAGTCTTTTTGTTCAGATGCCAGTAATTCTGGGGGTCACTGGATAGTCTGTAGTGCTGTTCTGTGCATCAGTTTGGCAAATATCCTTTAATGTTATGGTCATTGTTGAGTTGTATGTGCCTGAATAGGATTAAATCACAGTGTCCTGCTGGTGGCATCCTATATAAATAAAAAACAGAACTTAGTAAGGCGTGGGAACAAGATAATTAAGTCATGGCCAAGACATAGTAAGGCATGGGAATGAGATCCTAACGAGCGGCCACAACTAAGTAAAGTGTGGCAATAAGACAATTAAGCCTTGAAAACAGCCTAATAAGACATGATCTTGTTCCCATGCCTTACTATGTCGTGACCACAACTTTCTCATTCCCATGCCTTACTAAGTCATGGTGTTAATGTGGCGTGGCCATACTTTTTCTTTTTATACAGGATGTCACCAGCAGGGTTCTGCATAACATGCATTCAATGAACGAGATTAGCTACAGGAGTGCATATTTGATTTAACTACTACTTACTACAACCAGATTAAAAGAGAAAATGGGGCTCCTAACAACCACCTGGAAGACCTGATAGACACCAACACTGCCCCCATCAGATAAACAGCACTTAAAGCTTTTATCTCTGAGAGAGAGGAGAACATCAAGCTGCTTCAGATCTGAAAACATCCACCGGTGTTTCTGTCCATCCTTCCACTGTGAGAAGACCACTCAGTGCTGTGGGTCTGAAAGGACGTGTAGCTGATCAAGAAGAACCTCACTGAGAAAAGGAGACGGACACATCAAACAGAGAAGCTGAACGATGGACTGACCACCCCAGAGTCCAGACCTCAGCACCACTGAATGTGTCTGATTACTTCAGAAAATCACCAACCAGCTTCTAAGACTGAACTTTGGACGTGTGGGAAAACGTTCCTGCTGATGTCTGTGCTGATGATAGATTAATTAGATGAAGGGTGCTCTCTGCGGTTTCCGTGGTGCTGTATATACATGGATATAGTCTTATTTATAAGACTGGTATTAAAAGATCAGGTATTTTTGCATCATTACCATCATCACTCTCATGCAATCTCTACTGATTTGTATGTTACTGAAGCGTTTCCCAACCTGTCAAATCAGGACCAAAAGCTATGAGATTCCTACTGAGGACAGAATAAACCATTTAGACTGAGCTGGAAGTGCAGAACAGACCATTGTAAGGTGAGTTATATTATATATTTACTCTACGATAAAAAAAAGAATAATAATATTGCTTAACATTCAAGAAATTTAAAATAAAAGACACAATAAAATATGACAGTGTTACACCAAGAATCTATTCTTACAATAAATTATTTGAGAGACATAAAATACAAAATAACTGTGTAAACCTGATGGAATCCCAGCTGCCGATCTGCATTTATGCAGCTTTTTCATCAGTTGCATTAAATTCATTTATTTTTCAACCTTGTAGCTTGCAATTAAACAATTACTAGCATTGTAAATTAAAGCATATTTCATATTTAACAGATTTTACAGCATGAAAATGTTGGCACATCTATAATTTTAGTTACTGTTACAGTTTTATGTAGTATTAAGGATGGATTAGTTTTACCAGAGGAGGTTGACCAAAGTATGTATACAACCAAACATCACATCTACTTGTGGCATCGAACATCTCATTCCAAAACCATGGGGATAAATATAAGGTGTGTCCCCTCTTTGCTGCAGTAACCACCTCCTCTTCTGAGCAGTCTAAATTTCCAAGCATTTGAGCACAGAAGCATTTCTGAGGTCAGGTATTCATGTTATACAATAAGGCCTGACCCATTGCAGTTCCCCAAAGTACTGGACCGGGTTGAGGTCAGGGCTCTGTGCAGGGTAGTCAAGTTCATTTCACAGCTTTCACACACTGGCCCTTTCCATCACTCTGACTGGTTGAACTCGTGCACACATTATTTACTGAACCGCAGTGAACTATACACACATGTACATTTATTGCTGCTGCCAATCTGTCGTTATTTGCCATAATGCACAGTGCACTTTATGACCGATGCCTTATGTCACTTTATAACCGCTGCTCTCTGCTCTTTGCGCAAGTAATTTTCATGAGTCAATTCACTTGCTTATGTCTTACCTCTTTATTTATGTCTTCTTTTGTGAACGATTTTGTGAGGATCAGCAAAGTAAGAATCTCATTGCACAGTGTAACTGCCAGATTTACTGTGCATGCGACTGAAACGTCCACACTAAACCCACCAAACAATTTCTTATTGTTTTGTTTCGTAGCAATAAAATTTTCTTTCGCTGGAACTAAGAGGCCCAAATCATGAAAAAACAGCTGTAGCCCATTATCCCTCCTCCACCAAACTCTACACTTTGCTCTACGCATTCAGGTAGGTAGCCTTCTTTTGGCATTTGCCAAATGTAGATGCAACCATCAGACGGCCACATAGAGAGGTGTGATTCATCACTTCAGAGAACACATTTCCACTGCCTCACAGCTGACTTCTTCCTAGAGCTCTATACATTACAATTAAAGCACTTATGGTTCAAGAGGGCAGCTCTAGCAGGGCAGAAATTTGATTGACTTGGAAAGGCAGGATTGTATAACAGTGCCACACTAAAAGTCAATAAAGTCTAGAGTACAACTCCTTTTACTGCCAGAGTTTGAGTAAAGATAATGCAAGGCCATATGGATGACTTGAATTTGCAATGGGTGTGTCTGACATAGTTGAACCCACTAAATAAATGTCTGTCCATATACCTTTTGGTTATATGTTGCATGTCAATAGACTACGGGGATAAAATATGCAATGCACAATCCAGTATGAATCTGCAGTGTGTAGTTTTACAGTCTGACTGTAATAATTGTGGAGTGATTTTAATCCAGTATGAATCTGCAGTGTGTAGTTTTACAGTCTGACTGTAATAATTGTGGAGTGATTTTAATCCAGTATGAATCTGCAGTGTGTGTAGTTTTACAGTCTGACTGTAATAATTGTGGAGTGATTTTAATCCAGTATGAATCTGCAGTGTGTAGTTTTACAGTCTGACTGTAATAATTGTGGAGTGATTTTAATCCAGTATGAATCTGCAGTGTGTAGTTTTACAGTCTGACTGTAATAATTGTGGAGAGATTTTAATCCAGTATGAATCTGCAGTGTGTAGTTTTACAGTCTGACTGTAATAATTGTGGAGTGATTTTAATCCAGTATGAATCTGCAGTGTGTGTAGTTTTATAGTCTGACTGTAATAATTGTGGAGTGATTTTAATCCAGTATGAATCTGCAGTGTGTGTAGTTTTACAGTCTGACTGTAATAATTGTGGAGTGATTTTAATCCAGTATGAATCTGCAGTGTGTAGTTTTACAGTCTGACTGTAATAATTGTGGAATGATTTTAATCCAGTATGAATCTGCAGTGTGTAGTTTTACAGTCTGACTGTAATAATTGTGGAGTGATTTTAATCCAGTATGAATCTGCAGTGTGTGTAGTTTTACAGTCTGACTGTAATAATTGTGGAGTGATTTTAATCCAGTATGAATCTGCAGTGTGTGTAGTTTTATAGTCTGACTGTAATAATTGTGGAGTGATTTTAATCCAGTATGAATCTGCAGTGTGTGTAGTTTTACAGTCTGACTGTAATAATTGTGGAGTGATTTTAATCCAGTATGAATCTGCAGTGTGTGTAGTTTTACAGTCTGACTGTAATAATTGTGGAGAGATTTTAATCCAGTATGAATCTGCAGTGTGTAGTTTTACAGTCTGACTGTAATAATTGTGGAGTGATTTTAATCCAGTATGAATCTGCAGTGTGTGTAGTTTTACAGTCTGACTGTAATAATTGTGGAGTGATTTTAATCCAGTATGAATCTGCAGTGTGTGTAGTTTTACAGTCTGACTGTAATAATTGTGGAGTGATTTTAATCCAGTATGAATCTGCAGTGTGTAGTTTTATAGTCTGACTGTAATAATTGTGGAGTGATTTTAATCCAGTATGAATCTGCAGTGTGTAGTTTTATAGTCTGACTGTAATAATTGTGGAGTGATTTTAATCCAGTATGAATCTGCAGTGTGTGTAGTTTTATAGTCTGACTGTAATAATTGTGGAGTGATTTTAATCCAGTATGAATCTGCAGTGTGTGTAGTTTTACAGTCTGACGGTAATAATTGTGGAGCGATTTTAATCCAGTATGAATCTGCAGTGTGTAGTTTTACAGTCTGACTGTAATAATTGTGGAGTGATTTTAATCCAGTATGAATCTGCAGTGTGTGTAGTTTTATAGTCTGACTGTAATAATTGTGGAGTGATTTTAATCCAGTATGAATCTGCAGTGTGTGTAGTTTTACAGTCTGACTGTAATAATTGTGGAGTGATTTTAATCCAGTATGAATCTGCAGTGTGTAGTTTTATAGTCTGACTGTAATAATTGTGGAGTGATTTTAATCCAGTATGAATCTGCAGTGTGTAGTTTTATAGTCTGACTGTAATAATTGTGGAGTGATTTTAATCCAGTATGAATCTGCAGTGTGTAGTTTTATAGTCTGACTGTAATAATTGTGGAGTGATTTTAATCCAGTATGAATCTGCAGTGTGTGTAGTTTTATAGTCTGACTGTAATAATTGTGGAGTGATTTTAATCCAGTATGAATCTGCAGTGTGTGTAGTTTTACAGTCTGACTGTAATAATTGTGGAGTGATTTTAATCCAGTATGAATCTGCAGTGTGTAGTTTTATAGTCTGACTGTAATAATTGTGGAGTGATTTTAATCCAGTATGAATCTGCAGTGTGTGTAGTTTTATAGTCTGACTGTAATAATTGTGGAGTGATTTTAATCCAGTATGAATCTGCAGTGTGTGTAGTTTTACAGTCTGACTGTAATAATTGTGGAGTGATTTTAATCCAGTATGAATCTGCAGTGTGTAGTTTTATAGTCTGACTGTAATAATTGTGGAGTGATTTTAATCCAGTATGAATCTGCAGTGTGTAGTTTTATAGTCTGACTGTAATAATTGTGGAGAGATTTTAATCCAGTATGAATCTGCAGTGTGTGTGTAGTTTTACCATCTGACGGTAATAATTGTGGAGTGATTTTAATCCAGTATGAATCTGCAGTGTGTAGTTTTACAGTCTGACTGTAATAATAGTGGAGAGATTTTAATCCAGTATGAATCTGCAGTGTGTAGTTTTACAGTCTGACTGTAATAATTGTGGAGAGATTTTAATCCAGTATGAATATGCAGTGTGTGTAGTTTTATAGTCTGACTGTAATAATTGTGGAGTGATTTTAATCCAGTATGAATCTGCAGTGTGTAGTTTTACAGTCTGACGGTAATAATTGTGGAGTGATTTTAATCCAGTATGAATCTGCAGTGTGTAGTTTTACAGTCTGACTTTAATAATTGTGGAGTGATTTTAATCCAGTATGAATCTGCAGTGTGTAGTTTTACAGTCTGACTGTAATAATTGTGGAATGATTTTAATCCAGTATGAATCTGCAGTGTGTGTAGTTTTACAGTCTGACTGTAATAATTGTGGAGAGATTTTAATCCAGTATGAATCTGCAGTGTGTGTAGTTTTACAGTCTGACTGTAATAATTGTGGAGAGATTTTAATCCAGTATGAATATGCAGTGTGTGTAGTTTTATAGTCTGACTGTAATAATTGTGGAGTGATTTTAATCCAGTATGAATCTGCAGTGTGTAGTTTTACAGTCTGACGGTAATAATTGTGGAGTGATTTTAATCCAGTATGAATCTGCAGTGTGTAGTTTTACAGTCTGACTGTAATAATTGTGGAATGATTTTAATCCAGTATGAATCTGCAGTGTGTGTAGTTTTACAGTCTGACTGTAATAATTGTGGAATGATTTTAATCCAGTATGAATCTGCAGTGTGTGTAGTTTTACAGTCTGACTGTAATAATTGTGGAGCGATTTTAATCCAGTATGAATCTGCAGTGTGTAGTTTTACAGTCTGACTGTAATAATTGTGGAGTGATTTTAATCCAGTATGAATCTGCAGTGTGTAGTTTTACAGTCTGACTGTAATAATTGAGGAATGATTTTAATCCAGTATGAATCTGCAGTGTGTAGTTTTACAGTCTGACTGTAATAATTGTGGAGTGATTTTAATCCAGTATGAATCTGCAGTGTGTAGTCTTACAATTGGATTAAAATCTCTCCACATGTATATGTTCTAGAAATTCCATACTCCGTATACTGTTATGGAATTCACGGCAGATTATTGTTGTATATGCAACACATAACGCTCTGATTTGTACGCTGACGATCTCACTATAAAGTTTTCACACTTTATATTCATATGAAAACCATAAGGATCATGTTTTAAACACTTTCCTACTCAGATCAGATTTTATACCCTACTTATTCTCAGCTGAAGTGGGACAGTGTTTTGGGCTAATAAAACTATTATGTACGTATGCAGCAACAAATTTACAGCAACATGACCTGAACTGGCTTAATTATTCGTTCCCTCCAATGTTGGACTTCAGCTCTTGCAAACACTGCAGCTGGAGGCCTGCTGCCTATTTTACATGACTTTCATTCTGTCCGACTTCTGCTGATTCTTCTTCATTTAGGCTGCCCTTTCCCTGACCACCCTGCCGTTTTGGCCATTTTCTTCATCATTTCAACTCACCAGCTGTCCTTAAAATTTCCTGATGAAGGGACCAATAGAAATGCTCTAAAATCACTTGGAACAAAACCTCTTTACAGTGACTTACATTAGAGGGTAAGACTGCTTTTGCCTTCTCCTGTAAAGTTAATATTTTGGAGATACTTGTTTTTCATTGGACAGTGATGAAATACTAATTGCTGTGATTGTGAAAGTAGAAGAGTTTCATTCCAGAATGCTGTATATTCATAACGGAAAGCACGTTTTAGTTTTTATTAAATGCAATAATGCAGTGGCATTTCTTTCATGGGTTGCATGGACTGAATTTCAGGCATTGTCCACAAGTAATCGACTGTTGCCCACAGTGCCCACTAGTGGACTTATTAGTCGACTAGTTGTGGTGCCAGAAACACAGTGGAGGTAAACACTGCAGTAAACAGGCTGGAGGAGAGAACACAAATCAGTTGCTCAGCTAAACTGAAAGCCAAAGCACTTTATTCACATGCAAATGCTACACGAAGTGAAAGTGACTGGACTGCAAGCTGAGCTCCGATCATTGCATCGGCTTTGCAACATGCTTTTCAAATGCTTGAAAGGTGGTGTTGCTGAAATATATTGCTGGGTCAGTCAGTTGATGACCCCTGGTCTAGATTAGGAAAACCCTTTTCTCGTCCCTAATATTGTGTATTTATTTAATATTTTGAAACATATTCTTTTATCATTTATCATCATCAGACACTCTCTGTCATAAACACACTATGGATTCACACCTCACTATCATAGTGCACTCCATCACCAACACACCACATAGACCTGTATCTTATCCTACCTCTAATTAATGTGCAGTATCTGCTGCTGATAGATGGTACAAGTGCAATAAATACACACGTTCTGTGAAATATCTGTATTATTACTGTGCAATATCTACAATTTCTATGCGATATCCAGTCATTACCTGCTCAGAAATGTGCAATATCCATGCAACTGCATGTGTAAACTGTACATTTGTATAGTTTCTTAATTCTATTTTTATTTTTTATATTTTTCTGCTAACAGGTGCCTTTGTTTATTTATTTATTTCTATAGTATATCTTATATTTAGTATTTTGTATGATGCACATCTTTGTCTACTTACTGCTCTTCATCTGCTTACTGTGTATTCTGCTGTAACAATGTAAATTTCCCCCAGTGGGATAATAAAAGTCTATCCAATCCTATCCTATCCTATCCTATCCTATCCTATCCTATCCTATTTTATCCTATTTTATCCTTTCATTGGAATCTTTGTTTGAACAAAATCAATTGTGCCACCACCCCCACCGCCCAGTGTAAACCTGAGCTTAGATAAAGTATAAAAAATAAAATAAATTATGATCCTGAAGGTGGAACGGAAAAAAAACGGGAGAGCTGAGTTTCTGAGAGCTGCTGGGATTTTAGCGTGCAGTTTACATCAGACAGTCTCTGTACCGCTGTGAGCATGTCTCGCACCTCAGTGCTCAGCCTCCGCTACCTGTCGCGCATCGGCAGAATTCTTTGACTGAAACAGACTCCATTTCCCAGAATCCTATGGGAGATCATATGACTAGGCAACTTCCTTCTGACTCGGAATCCGAAATGAACTCCATTTCCCATGATACACTGGACAGTCACATGACATCTGAGGTTCTCTCACAAACGTATCAGAGATCACAGCCTCCCCCGTTTTCACCTGTTCCATTGTATTATTATGAGCTCGGGCTTGAGTCAGCCTCAGTGCGAGGTACTGCTGCCTGATGAACTTTCTGAGTGTTTAGTCTGACTGTATTTCTCTGATACTCAGCCCTTTCTTGTTTAGTCACTCTCCCTTTTGTACCGTGGCCTTGGATTTTTGCTCTGTGTTTTTGGAAATGTTTTGCCTGCCTTTCGACCACGTCTTCTGCCTTGCCCTCCTGTTTTGCTGGCCTGGTGTTCTGATCACCATTGTGATCCTTCTCCGCTTTTTGGTTTTGACCCGTGCTTGACTACGTTTTTCGTCTTGTCATAATAAAACTAACTTTATCACTTTCGTCCGCGAGCGTCTGAACTCTGCTCACTGGTTACACTACCAACAAAATATGTGAACAGCTAGACAGCTACTTTTTTAATGACTAGTTGACAACAATGTATATCATTAAATACCAGAAAAGGGACAGTGATGACGGTGGTCTGTGACGTATTTCAGAACAAAACTCTTCATATCTTTGATTTTTGTACATACACTCACCAGCCACTTTATTAGGTACACTTGCTAGTAAAAGGTTGGACCCCCTTTTACCTTCAGAACTGTCTTAATTCTTCGTGGCAGACTTTCAACAAGGTGTTGGAAACGTTCCTCAGAGATTCTGGTTGGTTATTTGAGTTCCTGCTGCCTTTCTATCATCTGGAACCAGTCTGCCCGTTCTCCTCTGACCTCTCACATCAACAAGGCGTTTTCGTCCACACAACTGACCGCTCACTGGATATTTCCTCTTTTTCGGACCGTTCTCTGTAAACCCTAGAGATGGTTGTGCGTGAAAATCCCAGTAGATCAGCAGTTTCTGAAATACTCAGACCAGCCCGTCTGGCTCCAACAACCACGCCACGTTCAAAGCCCCTTAAATCCCCTTTCTTCCCCGTTCTGATGCTCGGTCTGCACTTCAGCAAGTCGTCTTGACCACCTCTACATGCCTAAATGCAGTGAGCTGGGGCCGTGTGATTGGCTGATGAGCTTTTTGTGTCAACAAGCAACTGGAATACTACCCAATAAAGTGGCCGATGAGTGTATATGTTTTCACTGTGACAATAAAAAGTTTTTTTCTGTTGATATTCTGCAAAAAAGTATAATTCCTTCACCGCAATTCCACTATAAAACAAATTAAAAAGTCCAAAGGGATGAATACTTTTATTTACAGGCATTGAATAATTATCCTGAAAAACAATGATGTCATAAGAATAAAAGTTATTGCTGAATGACTGTTATATCTGTTATAGTAACATTTGACCGAATTGTTTTTGTGACCGGCCAGGTTTGATAAATGGTGATACAGGCAGCACCAAAAGACCCGGGACTTGTGTTTTACTTCACTGTGGCGCTGGAAAGGAATCCCGCTGATTTTCAAACTTGTCTCTATAATGAAACGGTTAAGGTGTAAACCAAGCCATTCAGAGTGGTTTGGTGGTTTGGGCTCTAAAAGTTCCCTCACAGAAAGTCATCACATGAAATGGTGATGAATTCACTGACACATTGTTTGATGATGGTCTGAGATCAGCTTTTGGTGGAAATGTACATGCAAAGTGCTGTGAGGCAAAATAGTCCCCAAAAGAAAACATTCAACATTCCATATAAAAGCTCAGGAGACTCGTGTCGGTTCTCTGGTGGTTCTGGATAGTAAATAAAATGTCTATCTTTGTGTTGTAGTCATGGTGACCCCTGGTTCCTATCACCACCACTGTAGAGACATCTGAGTCCCTACGATCAACCATTTCACACTAAATCACTCCGAATGACGTCTGCTCAAAATCTCAACCACTAAACCAGTTCCCTTTTGACATTTCCACTTTTAAAGGGTGCCATGCACTCTGAACGGAACGGATCAGTTCTGACTCTGACATGGGAATGAAAACGTTCTGTTCATTCTTCCATCCATCCATTTTCTAAGCCGCTTCTCCCTCAGGGTCGCGAGGGGGTGCTGGAGCCTATCCCAGCGGTCTGTTCATTCTTTTTAGAATATTTTTGTTTTCATCACTGACTTTTCCCTCGTTTTAACGAGTCAGGTTGTCACTTCACTGCTCAGGCCAGAAATAATAAATTATAAATCTATGTGTGGGAGACTGTTCTCTTTCCGACCTGGTGTCTAGCCCTGTAGTCTCCGTTTTGATGAGCTTGCTTACACTGTGTGCATGGGATTGGATAAACTGTAACACAGGACTGCCACAGAAGCCACGCTGGTTTATGCATGTCAGTTCATGAAATACGACCACCGTATAATCGGCTTTGCAACATAATATTTTTCAAGCGCTCATAAACATTAGCTGCGTTCCAAAGCCTTGGCTGCAGCCAAGGTAGGCTGCATTTCTCGACCACTAAGTCATAGCAGGCTGAAGGACCCTCCGTGTACAGCCTAGAAAAGTGATTTCAAGGACACACCAGATGTCTCTTTCCAGGCCTTCGGTTACCCACACTTCTCTGCGCACGAACAACGTGAAGGAAAAACAGCACCACAAAACGGGCGGTAAACAAAGCCGTTGGAGCTGAAGTTGTTCACGTCCCGGAATTCGTCTTTGATACCTAATAAAGTGTTAAATGACTGATGAGTTAAAGCATCTGTCCAAATATCTTATATCACCCATATATCTGATTTTATTTAAAAGTATTTGTGTATGTATTTCATCATACAACACCAGAACATCTCCTCCGTTTCTGTGAAGAAATGAAAATAGCAACAAACTCAATCGGGCCCTGTTTTCTCTCAGCAGCTCCCTCTTGAGTTTGGCGCCGCTCTGGTGGCATCACCATGCAGCCTCGTTAGGACAGCTCCATTTGTTCGACCAACAGACTACTAAGGAGGAGTCTCCGTAGGACAGTCCTACCGAGGACCCGCCCTACCTCGGCTTTGGAAAACGGCTGTTATGTTGCTAAAATACTTTGCTGATTGCACCAGTTGACGACCGCTGGCCTAGAGTGAGGTTCAGGTTTCAAGACTAGGAAGACACTTTTCTCCTGGCGTATCTTGAAGGTGGAAGGGCACATTTTCTTTTTTCTTGCCAGCTGGCTAATCCAGAGGCAAGCCACATGGCTGGCATTAACGCCAGCTGAATATCAGCTGTAGTTGTTAGCCTCTACATGAGTAGAGTTCTTTATCCCAGTCCAAATAGTTGCATGACATAATTATGACGATGTAATGCACGCTGGATACTGTAGTGAGACACTGCTGATGGGCAAAAAGATAAAAAGGGCACACAATCGTGAATTCTGTTAAACCGCTGAGGCTGCAGGGATGCAGTGCTGAATACTGCAATAACATCATAGTTTTAGGCTGAAATGCCCCTTTGACTATCACAACATTGACACATTGTCAATCCTGCTTGTCCTGGTGATGCTCTGGCAGCAGAGCTGCTCCTGACCTCCTGCCTGACCCATGAGCCGATCGCAGCTGCCACACAGTCACACCTGATACCCCAGTGGGTTTCCCTATAATCCTCCCCCTTTTAAACTGTTTGCTCTATCTGTTGCTCTGAGAACATGTAGAGTGAGGAATAATCCAACAATATATAAAAGTGTAGATAATACCGTTCATTTCCTTTTATACATTTTCAAAATACTATTTATACTCTTGGATAAATACTCGGTGGTTATTATCACCTGAGAGATGTGCATCCATATTACCCAGAATAACCAGCATTTTAAATGCAGGATTTAATCAACGGTCAATGTCAATCCATTCTGCGTTAGACCAGAGCTGTTACTAATCTTTGAATGAGAGACGGAATAATCACTGTCATTATCTGTGAAAATAAAGACATTTTCAATGACACGTTGCCAGTCCAGTACAGGGCAGACATGCAGATATATACATTGAGACTTAGGGCCAATTTAGCTTCTCCAATTCGCCTTACTGCATGACTTTGGACCATTTAGACACATGGAAAACATGCAAAGAAAGGACCTTGGGTACCCAGGCAGGGAATCGAACCCAGACCCTTCTTGCGGTAACTTTACGTTGTTCTTAAAATACTGCGAACTGTCAAGTAAAATGTCGGTTTAGGTTTTGTCTAGTTTTAAAGCACTTCAATCTACACTATGAGTTATTACTGAATAACAATTATTACAACAAGTGACCCCAAACTTTTGAGTGGAAGTGCACTTTTTTTTTTTTACATAATTGAATGATTAAGATGTAAACAGAGTCATTCAGAGTGGTTTGGTGTGAATTGCTCTGTTCTAGAGAAACTTACCGAGTCAGAATGGTTCACAGAGGTGGAGACAGGAACCAGGCATGCAGGTTCACTGGTGGTCTTGGATGGTAAATAAAATGTCTACGTGTTGTCGTCATGGCGACCCCCCCGGTTCCTATCATCACCACTGTAAAGACATCTGAGTCTCTACAATCACCCATTTCACACCAAACCGCTCTGAATGACTCTGTTTACATCTCAGTCACACAATTATGCAGAAATTTTGAAATATCACTGGAATTCTCCTTTAAGTCCTGAAAAGCAGCACAAACCAAAGGGACTTACACGCAGCTTATATGACAAAAAAGGGGCTACATTACAGAATAATGACTAGATTCTCAGCACATCAAACATTCAATGATTAAATTCACTAAGACTGTATGACTAATATGTATGAACGAATCCTATTAAAAATAAACAGTCGGTTTAATGGTAAAGGTGGACTCAAACATCCAGCAGACTTTTTTTTACATCAGCACTTAGTGTTACATGGGTCTCCTGAGGAGAACAAGCTGTACACGTTGACTAAAGGGAACATTATAACAGCCCCCAGCATCGACCCCAACTGCACTACTGCTCCACACCAGACCAGGGCGCTGTGGCCTTCATCACGCAGGATCACTGCAACCATTACCTTCACATAGGACAGTGTGAGAACAAAGACGGTCCAGGCTGCCACCTGTTGGACAAAAACAGTACCACCACCCTCAAGCAGAGTTCAAGACATAGACTCCTGAAATAAATGTACCAGTATGTTTACATGTGTATACATATGTATACAATCTTTGGCCATTTTATCAGAAACACCTTCCACCTTCCACCCTGTATCTATTGTTCGTACCATGCAAATGTCACTATGTGTCAGCGGTGGTCCCAAGGTGGCCCCTGTCCACTGACGGAAAGTTGAACGAGTTGATAAACTACGCAACAGCAGATGGCCTCAGGTTTGCAACTGTGTATATGCAACATGCACCTAGGTGTTTCTGATAAAATGGCCAAGACGTATGCCTATGAAGGGCCCTAAGGGCGTTTTTCCACTGCAACTTCAAAAACAAGAACGAACCCAAGCAGAACCAACGGAACTCACGGTTCTATTTTCCACCTGCTTGATGAAAGTGTTATAACAGTAAACTAAACTATTATAGTAAAATAAACAAGTTTTCCAAAATATACTATAAAACTACTTTTATTTTTTCAGTGTGTGAATGAGAGTTTAGTGGACTCCCTAACCCCTTAACGCCCCAGGCTTATTACATATTAAGACTTTTTGTTCAATAACTACAGGGACTTCAATGCAAACTAAATGAGCTATTCTATGGTTATAGACGTGTAATAAAACTTCGGGCCCACCAGCAGCTTAAGGAAGGCTGAAAATGAGACAAGATGAATGTACTGTTGTGCTTATTTCATTCTCTTATCAAACACCACCTCCCACCGCGTTCGTCAGAATACTGAAATCTAGGGCTGCATCAGCAGCATACGTGTTTTAGTACACAGTTTTAGTACTCATCGATGCCGAGATCGATACCATACTGAGTAACCTGTTCAGAATTCAGTTGTTAGTGTAAATGAGTTAACTCAAGCTGATCTGAGCCCAAATCGAGCCCAATCTTAATGAAGTGCATTAGGTAACTAAGCTGTGTTACATAACACTACCTTAGATTGAGTAACTTAGTGCTGCAGTGTAGGTTTTGTTCCACATCAGAGAAGCAATTCTGTACAGCTGTCGTTCTGATAATCATCTCTGCCTTTCAACTTCAGCACAGCGAAAAGCAGGAATCACATCTGAGGCCAACACAGCTGTGGCTAAAGCATCCGAGAAGCTCATGAGCTCAAGAGTCTTGGCTGGTTGAGCTGTAGTTGAATTTCCTTTAAAGCGAGACTAAAGGAAACTAAAGGTTTTAGAAACCTTTAACAATAGAAGAACCCTTTTCGGTCCTGTATAGAACCATTTTCAAAAAGGTCCTGGCATAGGACCATGTACAACACAAATTCCATCAGTCTGAAGTACGATTTCACCATGCAAAGAACTATCCAAGCACTCATGTGTTCATGGTTCTGTGTCGAATCACTGTCTTTACTAAAGAACCCTTGAAGAACCATCTTTGTGTAAGATTGCAGGCCAATGGAAAATAGCAGTTCCAGCTTTATGGTGTCACAGATTCTAGTACTTTGTGCAGTGGAAAAATGCCCTAACTGGCAGCTCAGTGTCTACCACTATATATTATATGTATATAAAAATAAATAAAATACAGAGCCAAAGGAGTCATAGTACTTACTATTAGAACAATTCCAGTGGTGTTTTTGACCAGCAGCGGGCAGGGGCTCAGCACTGCCATGCCCATGATATACATCCCAATAAGTGAACCAAAGCCACTTAGAAAACCCATCAGCACCAACGACCTGTTGGACAGACACAAGAACTTGTTAGGATTGCAGTTGTTAATCTAGCAGCTCTCTGTACAGTAAAAAACTGGGGCTTTGGACCACCAGGTTGCACGGGATGAACAGAATATACAGGAGAAAACATACAAAAACTCATGAGCTTCATACACAACAGTTATAACTTAATTGCCACTAATATCAGATTTCATAAGGTTATTGAATAATGGCAGAACTTAAGGGCTAACTAACGAGTCAAGTAGAATATGCTTTTTGTCAACATCTCGTATTTTCACAATAATTAGCCAGACATTTCTTCAGATTTACCCTGCAGACCATAAAAAAACAGTATCCTAGGAAGTTTAGATTACTGAGTTGTGTTTATAAATCACAGAATTCACTCATATCATTTGAACCTCCCTCCCTTATCTCTGTTACAATGTAAACCCCCCCCCACCAAGTAAACAATGAGAGAACTCCATAAACCCCATATAAATACGGATCCATCAATTTTTTGGATTTGTACGCACAGATTCATTAAAAACATACTAGATATCATTTGAATAAAATACATATTACATATATCTTTTAATGTAAGTTAATGTGAAGAGATTTTATTCTAACAATTTTTAGGGCATTTCTATTGGTCCAATCATCAGGAAAATTTCAAACAACACAAAGGAAAACTACGGGGTCAAATAACATAAAAAAATGACGCTATGTATGTTTAGGCTCAACAGCACTGCAGGTTCCTTATTTAAGAAAATATGAACTGTGCTCAAACACTTTACACAATTAAGCCATAACCAAAATGCGATTACAAGCATTCTATCTGCAAACAAACACGTTAAAAGCCCTTTGTAGTAACAGCATTATTACTCACCTTTGGGAGTAGAACATGGCAATGAAGCAAGCCACAGGGTTTGCTACAGAGGCCATAGTGGCTGACCAATGATAGGCTTGG
This sequence comes from Pygocentrus nattereri, assembly GCF_015220715.1. Lineage (NCBI taxonomy): Eukaryota > Metazoa > Chordata > Actinopteri > Characiformes > Serrasalmidae > Pygocentrus > Pygocentrus nattereri. The sequence continues at coordinate 5,205,828 of NC_051211.1, read as the reverse complement.
TTTCCATAAGGCAGGCATGAGTAGGACTGAATGGATGGCAACACCGAGTTGGTCAGAGCATTTGCCCAGGCCAGGATGACGAAGATGTACACTACTTGTGGCCAGCTGTATGTTCCTGTTCCAAACTTGCTGTCGATCTTCTGTTCATCTTTCAGGGAATCCATCATATGTTTCCGCTCTAGAGCGATCGCATTCCTTGCGCCGACGCCACGGCGGCTCCGGCTGACGGAACGCTCTCGAGTCACAGCTGGAAGGTGGTTCAAAAGTAGGAAGGCCACCAAGCAAACAAGTACCATGGCTGCCAGAAAGAAAAAGAAGGCCTCAGCTGAGAACTTGGCAGGTAGGTAGAGTGGTACGAGGTAGTCAAGGGGTTCCACTGACTCATTCCTGCCTTGGAGCTGTGCCGCCTCATTGAGATTTAGGTTCTGAGTGCCGTTGACACAATGCATGACACCCACTCCCTGAATCAGAGCCACTATGGCTGGAACAAGGCCACTTAACCCTTCACCTATGTAATAGGTGGTGAGATACTCTGGCTTCAGCTGCATCATGAAGGGCAGGAAAGTTACAGACGAGGTGCAGTCCACTATGGAGATGAAGAAGGTTAGAAGCAGGAGAGGAACACTGCGCTGAACTCCTTGTACCATGACTGTTTCCTTCCAAAAGAAACCCAGGAGAAGGCTTGCCAGCATCCCAAAACTGACAATGACGTAGATGACAGCAACTTCATTGAGCTTTCCTGGCTGGAATCGGTGCATCAAAGTGACAAACAGAGGTCCGATGTTAGCCACTTGGATCAGGACCGAGAGGTAGGAGGGAAGGTACCAGCCTTCAGGAACCTGAGGCACGATGAGTGGCAGCTCAACCCAAAGCCCACAGATGGTCACCCAGGATCCCATGCCAAACAGACAAGCCAACACATGAGTGAGCAGAGACATGTTGGATCTCTCTTTGGTGCAGAACCTTCTGCAGAAATTTCTGAAAGAAGTAGAGTAAAAAGGAAAAAAGGTGAACAACCAAAGCAAAGATACAAATCCCAATATTCATTTATCACACAAGCCTCCTAAAATAAAGGTGCCAATAAAGTTTCAGTGTGATGCAATAGAAAAATCACTTCTGGTTCCCTAAGACAGTGGTTTTTAAACTGGTCTTTGAGGACCCTTAGATGGTCCAGATATGTCCACCAATCCAACGTTCAGCACAAAGGGATACAGCTATAATGTGGGCTGTCTGGGGATCCCTGAGGACCAATTTGAGAACCACTGTCCTGAAAATTCTTCTTTTAGACCCGAAGCACAGGTATGTTATAACTGACGTTTGGGGCAGGGCGTAACATGGTTGAAACCCTTCCTTCTTCTAATTTAACACCCTATAAATTCAGATCCTCACCTTCTGTTCCCATGAGTTCGTAATCCCCACCACCACCCCATCTCCTCCCGGTTCCTCAGTCCTACATCAGTCCTACTACAGCTATGAGGTGGATCTGGTCTTCTAGCTAAAAGCAGAAGCCGCCCAGAACTCCAGCCCAAGTTCTCTGAGTTCTCCCCCCTCCCTCAATCGGTCTTCCCTCATACTACCACCACCATGTTGAAAGTAGTTTAACATTAGTTTAAAGACGATCACATTAAACAGAGCTTCAATACCAATTAAAGGTTTTCCTACCTGCCTTAAAATAAAAGTGCCACAAGTGGTTCTTTGTGTACGTTGTAATTGAAGAACCACTTTTGGTTTTCTTAAAAAGACATTTAGTAACATGTAACAAACATTCTACACCATATGAAATTTTGCCTACACTCTTAAAAACAAAGGAGCCAGAAAAGGTTCTTTGCATGATGCCCTAGAAGAACCATTTTTGGATGCAATGTGAGTGTGAAGAAGTTTTTTAATTTCAATGACCCTCACATCATGTAAACGTTCTTTAAAGAATCCTCGAAATAGGGAAAAAATCTTTTTTTTTATTAGATGGTAACTTTTTTTATATTTTTGATGTTGCTGCATCAGAGAAAAGAACGTTTTAAGCATTCATGGCACTCTGTCCCTGAACCTGTGAAGAACCTCTTTTTTCAAGAATGTATGTTTAAACCTTTAAAAGGTTCTTTACATGCACAAAACTCTTTTTCAAACATGATTCTTTGTGGTTCTACTACGGCTCTGCTCAAAGAAGTTTGTGGCCCAGCTTTTAAAGTGTGTAACTGTATATACAACCCCTTAGGTACTTTGTTTTTTAAGTGAAGATTTGACTTAGAACATGTACTGTACTTCACAGCTCACTGTACTACACACAGTTACATGTTGAAGACCACCAGCCTTTCACAGGATTGAGTAAATTATTAATTATTATGGTTAACATTTCAAAGATGCACTCCTCTATGAGGGAAATATGCATATCCAAATTAGAAAATACAGCTTTTACATCTTTTGAATAATGTAGGAATGTTTTAATTGCACTTTTTAATGATCCCCATGCAACTTTTTCTGACTTTTGGTCTGGGTGTACGACTCACTCACACAATAATTACCCAGTCGCCTGGTTAAACATTCACTGCATGTGTGGGATCAGACCTAGATGTCTGAAAGAACCCTGTTGCTTTCAATAATTGAATTTTGTGCTGCCTTTAAAGGGGAATTTCACTACTTCATTAACTAGTTCAGATGTAACAAAGTGGTTTGTTGTGAAATGTTCTTTTCTAGAGAAACATGCCGAGTCAGAATTGTTCACAATGGTGGTGATAGGAACCAGACGTCCACCTCTAAAAGCTCAATTATAGAAAGATATCACATGAAATATATAATGTTTATAATGTTTTTTTTATCCATTTGTGGTGGGAAGGGAGGTCCATGCAGAGCACTGGAAGATGGTTAAACAGCCATATTTGGGTTGTAGACAACACAATCTCCTGTGGCCGGCCGCACCAGCTGTGCGTAAGTTAAAACGTAGGCTAGCTGTACCATAAGTTCAGTAACTAAGTTCAGTTTTGTGCATTACTAAATCCAACGGGTTGCACCACAAACTAGTTTTAACATCGAGCTTAGTAGTTACTAAATATTTACACCTCCCCTGAGCAGGTATACGGTTTGAAGAAGCCATCAGAAACCACATAGAAAGCACAGGAAAGACCAAAAACATGAATTTTGGTTAATTAAGCTGGTTAACTGTAATTAGTTTCTTGACTTAAGTATTTTTGGTGTATCTGTACTGAAGTTCCTCCATTCTGGACTTTTTCCTTTCACTCCACTACATTTCAGAGTCTAATATCCGACTTTTTCTTCCTACATTTTGAGAAATCTGTCGTTCCTTTTGGTTTCTGTGTGTATAAAAATGTAACATGTCAAAACGAAAGAAGCGCAAAGCCAGAGCACCAATCAGGGCCCAGCGGTCACTTTGTTTAGAGCTGGTTTTGACCTGTTGGTCATACCGACCCAGTGCAGCACGCGGTTCAACGTCAGCGCAGCAGCGTAAAACTTTGGGAGAGTCTGTTCAACATAAATGATTAACTAACCTAACTTTGTGTAAATAGAGCACAATATAGAAATATGTCCACATATGCAGTCGAGACTGACGCGGCTTTTTTCTGAATTTCTACAAACACCATTTCATTTTATAGTAAATGAGTTTGGGCTGGTTTATGTTTATGAACAGACGCCTACAGATCAACATAGTAAAGGAGCTCATCTGTGATCCTGAGTTTAAAGCCAGTTTTTATTCAACTTAAACTTGGAACTAAGTTGTAAATAAATCTGAAACTGAAACTTTGCTTGTGTGTAAAAAGTGATTTCAGAGCCACTCGGTTCTCCCTGATGGAAACTGTTTACCTTCAGTGTTTTGTGCTTCTGATCATTTTAATAGACGTCAGCGTCACTAATTAATGATGTTCTATTAAAAGACTGGTTTACCAAGAGAGACGCTGGAGGACTTTCACCTGAAATGAGTTCATGAAGCCAGTCTGGTTATAAAAATGATAACAGGACATCAGAGCCAGAATTACTCTTTTAGTACTTTTACTTTATACTTAAGTACATTTGAAGGGAAATACTTTAGTACTTTTACTCAAGTTGGAGGTCTAAAGGGAGGAACTTCTACTTTTACTGGAGGAATATTTTACCTGATTTGTGTACTTCATCCAGCACTGGCTAAGCTAAAAATTCTAAATGCGATACACTGTGATTTTACTCACAGCTCTAATCGTCATCCTGGTTTAAACTAAGCATGAAGGTAAACACCCACAGCTTCAGCTCAAAGAGACTCAGCAGCTGCTCAAGCAGCTAAACTGATGTGTCAGTCATCCAGAAACCATCGATTAAAAAACTGCATGTTTGGTTATCTAAAGGACAAACAGACACTGGCTGTATATAATCAGCTGCATTCAGGTTAACTTGTACACATCTTTCTCTTCTATGCTGGATATTTTTTCCATTGAAAAAAACAGAGCTACAGTACTGTGTGGAAATCTTCAGTCTTCTTTCAAAATCTATTTATTTGTGTAGTTTGTGTTTATTTGCTGAGAAAAGTGTTAATTTTTGAATAAACAAAGCTTATAGAATATTGATTAATAATGATTATATATATATATATATATATATATATATATATATATATATATATATATATATATATATATATATACATAAATATATAAAACAGTGATTTTCTGGATGTTGGTGTGTTTGTTTACCCATCTCCAAGCCTCTCCTCGAGGAAGTCCAGTATTATATGTAGTTTAAAAGCAGCTCCTGGTTTGTCCAATCAGTGCTCAGTAAATTGAGCTCATGATGTAACTGATGATATTAACGAGTCTCTGTGGCGGCTGTGAAGGTGTCCAGGAAAAATATGGACCCAAGAAATTCTTGTTACTTTTTATTGTTTTTCTGTTTATTTGAATTATGTCAATAATTCTAAAAACTGTTTAAAAATTTGCTCAGATGCCTAAAACTCTCACACAGCACTGTAGCTGCTGTGTTTCCATGACAACGGGTTTACAGACGGGTTCTGAACATATCTGTTAGATCCTAATGTCAGTGCATACTGATCAATGCACAATCCTGGGTCCATGACTGTATCATGACCTATGGGGTTCAGGTCTATGGTACGCATAAGGCCTTAGGGCTTGCGTCATACAGAGGCCTCAGCTTATGCTCGTGCGTTCATATGGTTAGTTGTAACCCATAGTGACAATGATGTCTGATTAGCAATGTTCTAACATTATCTGTTGTTTAGGCTCCATGTTCCTGGACGTCATAAACGAGGTCGAACCCTAGAACCTAAAACACGATCAAACGGTTCTAACAACCTGGTGTCAGAAGTGGGATGCTGTGATGGTAAGTAAGAATTTTTTTCTTCTTCTGTCTTATTACTCGCACAGCATCTCATGGTTAATGTCTGAATGTATTACATAACCCTGTAAAGGCATAAGAAGCCTCCGCTGTAAGCGGAGCTGAGTTTCTCTTGACACGGGCCGACTGGGATTCCGCCCCGTGCAGGAAAGGGTTGTTTTGTGCGCACTGAGAGAAAGGAGAGGATCACTCCTTGTCCAAATTGGACTGGTTTACTGTTTTTTTTCCGCTTTCATGCGTGGGTTGAGCTGAGTACATGCAGTGTTTGTGAACCTGAAGCCTCCCTCCTTCGAGTCATTCATTGTTATAATTTTTGACGTTTTTGTGTGTGTGTTTTCGTTCTTGTCTGTGTGTTGTTTTGTGTGTGTTTATTAACCATTTAACATACTGCCTGTGAACCATGTGGTCGGGTGTTAGTTATGTTAAACCTAAAGCAGGGGAAACGCCAAAGGATTGGCTTGAACGTTGTAATTTGGGCTCACATTGCAATCCTTATATCGATTGTTTGGCTGGGTGGACTGAGTGTACAGGACTTAGGCAATATCCAAGAACTGGCTCATTTAAGCAAGAGATGCTAGATTTAACTCACTGGTTGATTCATGGAGGTTATGGGAATCCAAACTGGGATTATGATTATATGGAGAAATCATGGTTGGCTTGGGAAAAAGCAAAAAAGGTGTGAGATAAGTCGCATGGAACAGAACTTAGTAGGACGCCTAAAGCTCTGAAGCAGGGTACTTCGTCTCCTCCTCCGTTGGTCAAACAAGGGTTAACTAAGCTGGCAGCCTTAGTTAATAAGTCTGATGTGAACCCTGCAATGGTCTCAGACTCGAATTACATCATGTTAAAGTGAAGTCCGCATCAGTGAGTTGTTGCAAGCTAAGACACGACTTATGGATTTGAGGTGCAACCAAATTTAGTAAAGGACAGTCTGAACGTAACTAGTGTAACCGAGGACTCGGTAAAGACTTTACGCCCAAAGTTAAGCACAAACCTACGCAAACCTGGTGCAGGTTCGTCTCACCACCACTGTAAAGAAATCTGAATCAGTTTCTGACAATGAACCATTTTACATCAAACCATTTGATCTCAAAGACTGAATTACCCAGAAACTAGAAAAATAATAGGTGGAATCCCCCTGACAGACCTTTAACTGCACAGCACAACTACAGGACATAAGAAATGCAGCTTAGGCACAGGAACCTCAACACTGCTCTAAAGCAGAGCCAAAGTACTTTGGGAACAATGTCAGGAAGACGGCGCTTATTTGGACTTGGCCTGTCTGTTATTCAATCTGCACGCAAACAATTGCTGATACAGGCCAGCATTCGTGATGTTACACCACAGCTGCAAAAATAATCCTTTATATAAGCATCCAAACAAGGGCCCAGCATTAAAGGAGCTGTACCTGAAAAGTAATGACCCTAGCATGGGACTCAGTAACAGCACAGCACTCAAAATCCATAACTACAGCTTCACTAACAACCCAGTAAATATTTTACAGGGAATATTTCACAATGTAAAACAGCATAAAATACAAGTACAAAGCACAGGTTAAAGGAGAAATAATGAGTCAAGCTTAAACAGATGAAGATGAACAGGTAGGTACTCACAGGTCAGCCTGTCAGCAGGATCTGGGAGGATCTGAAGTCAAGAAGTGAAGACACCTTTATTTTTTTCACGCAGACGTGGGTGTGATCAGTCTGACCAACCATGAAGACCTGCCTGTTGATGTTTTATCAAAGCTGGATTTAAAATCACGGCAGATGTGAAGGTAACAAGTATAAAAGCACTGTAGATTCATTGTTACATCTAAAACAGCAATAATAGCAATAATACCTGCAGCAGCTGAATATTGAAATGATAAGTGCATTATTAGCTTATTAATGATAAAACAGAACTTTATTAGTCCCACAAGGGGGAAATTCTCAGTGTTACAGCAGCAAAGGGACAGCAACGAAAAAAAGAGAAGAAGTAACAAGAAGAGAAGTAACAAGCAAGTAATTAACTTTGTTAAGTACTTAACAAGGTTTTTCCAGTTTATTACTTGTTACTATATAGACAATATATATAAAACTAAACATAAAAAATAAGATAAAAAATATAAACCCTATCCTTCGCAAAGAATAATAAAATAAAGAATTAAAAATAAATAAAAAGCTAAGATATTTACAGTGTAAGGATATTTTGCCTGAAATTCAGATGGAAATGAGCTACTACACTGATTTCTATGCTGGATAATGTTCTAAGAGTAAAAGACGCCGAATGCAGTTATGCTACTCGATTCTTGGCTATGAACTGAAATCAGTGGAAACTTAAACTCATACGGCTGGTTTTCCAGACTAAGATCAAATGTGAAAGTCCACTGATTTCTAACGTTTGTGCGTGGTTAAAAAATCAAGGTGATCTGTTGTACATTCTTCAAAAAGATGACGCCTCAAAGGTTCTTTAGTATAAAAAATGGTTCCATATTAGGACCATGAACACCCAAAGAACACCTGGCGTGATTAAACCAGTCTTTGCCTCATGAAATGGTTCTTCCGATTGACAGAGAAAGTGCTATAGATGGTTCTATATAGCACCTATTTTGAAAATGGTTCTCTCATTAAAAATGATTCTAAATAAAAACTAATGATTTCTCGTTTAACTATGTTTTATCACCTGTCGGTAAAGCACGTCGAGCTGCCACTGGAACATTGGAATGAAAAGTGCTATATAAATTATTATTATTATTATTATTATTATTATTAGGCACCACAAATGGTTCTTCTGTTGTTACAAGCTTGACATCCAAACACTAGCAGAATACACTGGTGTACAATTCTTTTCAAATAGGTTCTATATAGAACCATCTACAGCACCTTCTCAATCAATCTGAAGAACCTTTTACTAAAGCACCTTTGAAGAACCATCTTTTTTAAGAGTCAGCATTGTTCACTGTGGTGGTGATAGGAACCAGACATTCGAACTTTAATGCCTTTAAAAACTCCCTCAGAGAAAGTTGTTGCATTAACTGGTTAAGAACTCTGAAACGTTATGAACATGCTGAGGGATGTCTGAGGCACGATTGTCTTACACGGGTTTTGAGAAGGTTTTTAGTCGAAAACATTTATTTTTTAAAATACATTCACGATGGAGAGCTACATACAGGACGGCAAGCTTCTCCACAGTGAGCCGCTTCATATCAAACCACTCTGAACGACTTTGTTTACATCTCAGTAAATGGATTATGCTGTTATAAAATCGGTGGGATTCCTATTGAAGCCTAGGCCTAAACTAACAAGAATGTCCCATGGTAAATTAGGCTTAATCCACACCTGGGAAACCAGTAATTAAAGCCCGTCCCTGGTTTGTGACCTACTAGGTTATTTTTGTGTAGAATAGCACTAACTATGTTTTGTCAACAGGCTATAAAAGATAAACTTAGATTCCTTTGTGTACTGAAAAGAGTTTCAGCCATTAGGATTGTGCTCTAAGAGCACACAAACAGGACCCGAGTGAATCGTGCGTTTGTGTAAACAGAGAAACATTCGGGATAATCTGTCACACTGCTGTCAAAAGCAGAACCCATAATCAGGGCAGCTTAAGGAGCCTCAGTAACTGTAAACCTGAGGAAAACTTTAACTCTGACAGACGACGTCACGGCTGTGTTACGTAAGAACGCGCAGGACAGCAACTTCAGCAAAGACTAAACTCAAAACACAGAGAAACCGTCCCAGCAAGCCCAGCAGTCCTTAATAATGCTGAGATGAACCTGAAATATAAACACCAACAGTTTTTATTCTACTGGACAAACTAAGTGACCCTTATTAGTCCCACAACGGGGAAATTTCACCACCGCATTTAACCCATCCATGAAGTGAAACACCACATACACACTAGTGAGCACACACACACACTAGGGGGGGTAGTGAGCACACTCGCCCGGAGCGGTGGGCAGCCCTATCCACAGCACCCAGGGGAGGAGTTGGGGGTTAGGAGTCTTGCTCAAGGACACCTCAGTCATGGACTGTCAGCTCTGGGGATCGAACCGGCGACCTTCCAAAGCCATACATTACAATTCAGATGAAAAGACGATGCATTATATTGACATCAGCTCCTTTATTTACTCTACACTATTAAAAAGATGGCTCTTCAAGAGTTCTTTAATAAAGACAATAGTTCTACACAGAACCATGAACACTCAAAGAACCACCTGCATGGTTAGACGGTGCTGTGCATGGTAAAATTGTTCTTCAGATGGATGGAGAATGTGTCCTACATGATTCAACGTAGAACCTTTTAGACAAGGATTAGATAGTGATGACGTTGCTTTTTTACAGGGGCCTGTTTATAAACTGTAAATGTTCCTAAAACAACTTTAAAATAGTTCTGTAGTGATACGGTCATGAAGGTAGGTTAGACAAAAAAACTGCATATGAACATAAACCTGAACGAATAACAAACAACAAAACAGCCTCAGTCTATAATCAATCAACCAGTAAAGGCAATGTGGTGGAATGTGACCAAAAAAAGGAAGAAAGAATGAAATGACACCAACAATTCAACCTTTTCTAACAACATTCCCCCACACAGTGACAGAAACGTAATGACAAAGATTTACAACACTGCATTAGTTTCAGTTTGACCCACTTAGTAATAGAACCTCTTACAATGGCAGCGTTAAGTGACTGGATTACAGAAGACAAAGGAATCATCTTTGATGAATGGACTCGTCTTTGATGAATGGACTGATCCATGATTAATGGACTCATCTTTGATCAACGGACTCATCACTGACAAATAGTTTCATTTCAGAACAGTCACTATTGCCATTATTATGCAAGACAATGATTTTGAGAGTCAGTTGTTTTGAAGAACTGTTTGAAGCTGTCTGAATAAAACACTGAATCAATCTATCTATCTATCTATCTATCTCTCTCTCTCTCTCTCTCTCTCTCTCTCTCTCTCTCTCTCTCTCTCTCTCTCTATATATATATATATATATATATATATATATATATATATATATATATATATATATATATATATATATATATATATATATACATATTTAGGCATATTTTCTACCTCCAAGCTGGATAAACTTGAATGCTTAATGGATTTAAGCCTAGCAGGTGATGTGTATCTGTGTAATGAGGGAGGGTGTGGCCTAAGGAGGTCAACACCCTAAATCAAAGCGTGCATAATTATTAGGCAGCTTTTTTCTTTTGGCAAAATGGGCCAAAAAAGAGATTAAACTGACTCTGAAAAGTCAAAAATGACCAAAAGTCTCTCAGAGGGATGCAGAACTCTTGAAATTGCTAAGATATTGGGGCGTGATCACAGAACCATCAAACGTTTTGTTGCAAATAGTCAACAGGGTCGCAAGAAATGTGCTGAGAAAAAAAGAGGCAAATTAACTGCCAAGGATTTGAGAAGAATCCAGCGTGAAGCCACCAGGAACCCATTATCTTCCAGTTCTGTCATATTCCAGAACTGCAACCTAGCTGGAGTATCAAGAAGTACAAGATGTTCAGTGCTCAGAGACGTGGCCGAGGTAAGGAAGGCTGAAACCCGACCACCACTGAACAAGACATATAAGCTGAAGTGTCTAGACTGGTCCAAGAAGAATCTGAAGACAGATTTTTTAAAGGTTTTATGGACTGATGAAATGAGAATGACTCTTGACGGACCAGATGGACGGGCCCGTGGCTGGATCAGTAACGGGACAGAGCTCCACTTCGAGTCAGACGCCAGCAAGGTGGAGGTGGGGTACTGGTATGGGCTGGTATTATTAAAGATGAGCTGGTTGGACCTTTTCGGGTTGAAGATGGGCTCAAAATCAACTCCCAATCCTACTGCCAGTTTTTAGAAGACAATTTCTTTAAGCAGTGGTCCAGGAAGAATCTGCATCTTTCAAAAAGACGATGATTTTTATGCAGGACATGCTCCATCACATGCATCCAAGGGCTCCTCTGCATGTGTCGCCAGTAAAGGCGTTAAAGATTAAAAACTTATGACGTGGCCCCTTCCTCACCTGACCTGAACCCAACTGAGAACTTGTGGGCAATTCTTAAACGGGAGATTTACAGTGAAGGAAACAGGACACCTCTCTGAACAGGGTCTGGGAGGCTGCGGCTGCTGCTGCACAAAAAGTTGATCGTCAACAGATCAAGAAACTGACCGACTCCATGAATGGAAGGCTCATCACTGTTATTGAAAAGAAGGGTGGCTATACTGGTCACTGATTTTTTTTTTTATTTCTCAGAAATGTTCACTGGAAAGCTTTGAGTTGTTTGTTTATAATTCTCACTTGAACAGATGAAAATAAAGTGAAATGGGAAAATGTGCGTTTTCCATTTAGCTGTTTAATAATTCTGCACCATTATAGTTGCCCAATAATTGTGCACATATAGATATTCTCCTCAGAAAGCCAAAACCTCACTTTATTTTTCTTAAACATTCATGTTTGAGGTTTATTAACACTTTGGATTAAACGAGAGCGCTGTAGTTGGTCATTAATAAAAATAATCCTCAAAATTAAGACTTGCCTAATAATTGTGCACACAGTGTATATATATATATATATATATATATATATATATATATATAACCCCAATTCCAAGGATGTTGTGTAAAACATAAATAAAAACAGAATATTATGATTTATTCTATATTATATATTCTATTGAATAATTCTATATTCATCTAAATACACTACAAAGACATGATATTTAATGTTCAAACGGTTAGAATTTATTGTTTTTTGTAAATATTCACTCATTTTGATTTTGATGCCTGCAACACGTTCCAAAGAAGTTGGGACAGTTTACCACTGTGTTACATCACCTTTCCTTTAACACTCAATAAGTGTTTGGGAACTGAGGACACTGATTATTGAAGCTTTGTAAGTGGAATTCTTTCCCATTCCTGCTTGATGTACAGCTTCAGCTGCTCAGCAGTCCGGGGTCTCCGCTTCATAATGCGCCACACATTTTCAATGGGAGACGGTCTGGACAGCAGGCAGGCCAGTCTAGTACCCGCACTCTTTGACTACGAAGCCACGCTGTTGTAACACGTGCAGAATGTGGCTTGGCATCGTCTTGCAGAAATAAGCAGGACGTCCCTGAAAAAGACGCTGCTTGGATGGCAGCAGATGTTGCTCCACAACCTGTATGTACCTTTCAGCATTAATGGAGCTTTCACAGATGTGCAAGTTACCCCTGCCATGGGCACTAACACCCCCCACACCATCAGAGATGCTGGATTTTGAACTTTGCGCTGATAACAACCTTTTCCTCTTTGGCCCAGAGGACATGGTGTCCATGATTTCCAAAAACAGTGTGAAATGTGGACGCGTCAGACCACAGGACACTTTTCCACTCTGCGTCAGTCCATCTCAGATGAGCTCGGGCCCAGAGAAGCCGGCGGCGTTTCTGGGTGGTGTTGATATCTGGCTTCGCTTTGCATGGCAGAGTTTTAACTTGCACTTGTAGACGGAGCGACGAACTGAGTTCACTGACAGTGGTTTTCTGAAGTGTCCTGAGCCCATGTGATAATATCCGTTACAGAATGCTGTCAATTTTTAATGCAGCGCCGCCTGAGGGGTCGAAGGTCACGGCCATTCAGTGTTGGTTTTCTGCCTTGCTGCTTACCTGCAGAGATTTCTCCAGATTCTCTGAATCTTTTGATGATATTATGGACTGTAGATGATGAAATCCCTAAATTCCCTGCAGTTGCACGTTGAGAAATGTTGTTCTTAAACTATTGGACTATTTGCTCACACAGTTGTTCACAAAGTGGTGAACCTCGCCCCGTCCTTGCTTGTGAACGACTGAGCCTTTCAGGGATGCTCCCTTTATACCCAATCAAGACGCTCACCTGTTTCCAATTAACCTGTTCACCTGTGGAATGTTCCAAACAGGTGCTTTTTGAGCATTCCTCTTATGTTGCCCCTGTCCCAACTTCTTTGGAACGTGCTACAGGCATCAAATTCAAAATGAGTGAATATTTGCAAAAAAACAATAAAGTTTATCCATTTGAACATTAAATATCTTGTCTTTGTAGTGTATTCAATTGAATACAGGTTGAAAAGGATTTGCTAATCATCGTATTCTGTTTTTATTTATGTTTTACACAACGTCCCAACTTCACTGGAATTGGGGTTGTATATCTATATCTATCTATATCTATCTATCTATATCTATATCTACCTATCTATCCATCTATCTGAGTTTAACATAATCAACAATAAAATTTAGGAAATAAACACTGTGCATTATAATGTGCACTTCTCTATAGAGGTGTTGACTATATATTTGTTTTGTTTTGGTCATTTTCACTTAGAAAACCAGTAAAAACATCTACTTTGACCATTTGACCTGAGCAGTAGTTATGACATGCTTCAACTTAAGTGCTCTTCAATTTGGCCATGAAAGCCTTCCGTTTCTGTAACGTATGAGGTATGGTTAAAAGGTATTTCATTGTTTACAGCCTCATGGTGGCGCTACACATCCTACTGTAAACCTGTGATGTGAAGAAATGTCAAATTTAATATGCAAAGCTTGAACTATTAGCTCAGATAGTTGTCTCACAGTTACAAAAACTGAGACATCACTGTTTTACAGTAGCTCAGAGAAGGTTTTTGTCTAAAGCATATTTCTTTTTAAAATACATTCATGATGAAGAGCTACATCCAGGGTGGAAAGCTTCTCTAAGCTACTCTGAACGACTTTGTTTACATCTCAGTAAATGGATTATGCTGTTATAAAATCGGTGGGATTCCTATTGAAGCCTAGGCCTAAACTAACAAGAATGTCCCATGGTAAATTAGGCTTAATCCACACCTGGGAAACCAGTAATTAAAGCCCGTCCCTGGTTTGTGACCTACTAGGTTATTTTTGTGTAGAATAGCACTAACTATGTTTGGTCAACAGGCTATAAAAGATAAACTTAGATTCCTTTGTGTACTGAAAAGAGTTTCAGCCATTAGGATTGTGCTCTAAGAGCACACAAACAGGACCCGAGTGAATCGTGCGTTTGTGTAAACAGAGAAACATTCGGGATAATCTGTCACACTGCTGTCAAAAGCAGAACCCATAATCAGGGCAGCTTAAGGAGCCTCAGTAACTGTAAACCTGAGGAAAACTTTAACTCTGACAGACGACGTCACGGCTGTGTTACGTAAGAACGCGCAGGACAGCAACTTCAGCAAAGACTAAACTCAAAACACCGAGAAACCGTCCCAGCAAGCCCAGCAGTCCTTAATAATGCTGAGATGAACCTGAAATATAAACACCAACAGTTTTTAATCTACTGGACGAATTATAGTTAAATCACTGGAGAGTCATTACAATTAAGAAACATTACAATTAAGATGAAAAGACAAAAGACAACTGAACACAATTAAGAGCAAAAAGAGTTGGTACTCATATATCACATTCACATCAGCCCCTTTATTTGCTTTGCACTCTGAAAAAGATTCCTCGAGGGTTCCTCGAGTTGTTGGTCGGAAGACAGGATTCACCTTGGACAGGTCGCCAGTCCATCACAGGGCAGACACACAGACATATACATCCACACCTAGGGGCAATTTAGTGTGTCCAGTAAGCCCGACTGCATGTCTTTGGACTGAGGGTGGAAACCCCCACAGACACAGGGAGAACATGCAAACCCCACACAGAGAGGACCCCGGTCACCCGGGCAGGAATCAAACCCGGGCCTTCTTGCTGTGAGGCGACGGCGCTACCCACGTGCAAACTTCACTCAGAAAGCTGGCAAAACATAATTTGACCCTGGGTGCCAAAACTTTTGCTCATTATGAGTCTGTTGCATAAAAACAATTCCTAATTCTAATTTTATATAGTTATTTAAGATCTTGTTACCATGTGATACAAAAACTTAAAGTTAATCATTATTAAGTGGGAAATCGTTAATAATTATCACTGGACCGCTATTATTACAAAGTTGTGACTGTACTTATAAAGATCAGATTACTGATTACACTTAAACGCAATACATCTGTAGGTAGAATCTATGAACGCTCAATCATCATAAACTATCATTCATAAACATGCAGTACTGTGAGAAAGTTTCAGGCATCTAAGATCATTTTTAAACAGTTGACCTCAGCAGTGAGTTTATCATAATATACATTAGAATAAAGTCGTATTCATAATTCAAATAAACAGAAAAACAATAAACAGTAACAAGAATTTCTTGTGTCCGTATTTTTCCTTGACACCTTCACAGCCGCCACAGAGACTCGTTAATATCATAAATTACATCATGAGCTCAATTTACTGAGCACTGATTGGTCAAACCAGGAGCTGCTTTTTAACTAGATATAATACTGGACTTCCTCGAGGAGCGGCTTGGAGATGGGTAAACAAACACACCAACGTCCAGAAAATCACTCTAATATATATATAATATATATACACAAATAAATAGATTTTGAAAATGTGTCTTGGGTGCCTGAGACTTTCACACAGTGCTGTATGTGATCATGGTGCTTTTTACAGGAGACTGTTATTATAAACTGTTAACAGTTCTTGTAATTGTTCCTGAAAAAGGGTTTTATTGGTATAAAGGTAGTTAGAAAATAAAACTTTATATACATAATCTATATAAACGTAAACCTGAACAGAAAGAAATCTCAACAAAACAGCCTCAATATGCAATCAGTCAACATAAAATATTCATAGAAATTTTGAGGAATTTCACCAATAAATCTATCAGTGTGGTGGAATGTGACCAATAATAAATCCAACAGTTTAACTGTTTCTAACAACATCCCTCCACACAGTTACTACAGTGATAAGTGCAATGACAAAGATTTAGAAAACTGCATTTGTTTCCTTTTGACTGGCGTCTTTGATTAACGAATTCATTTCAGAACAGTCATTTTTGGCATTATTATACAAGAAAACTATTTTAATATTTTTAGTTTTGATCTGTCTCAACACTGAATCTAAATTTTTGTTGCTTCCTGTCTGCTGTTGTTTACACAGAGTTAAAAATTCATTTTCAACAAAGCAGTAAAAACACTTGAAATTCGGGTATTTATATATGTCTATTTATTTGTTGAAATTTCAATATTATAATAAGTTCAGCAAATAAACACAAATAAAAATGGCAGTTTTCTCTAGAGGGTGTGTTAACTTTTGTTTGCAATCAAATTTTCACTTCAGTTAACAAATCATGTGCTTTGACCAGGCTTTCATATCCTCACCTGGAAAAAAGCAACGGAATTTTTTCTTTTTAAATTTGAAATTTGTTTGGTGCAATAAAAAAAACCCAGTTTTTAAAATAATCACGTCTACCACACGGTGGAGGTGGCACTTTGTGGCATATATACTGACTTAAAATGTGCTCTACCAAACGGTTGAGCGGAACATTAAAGTGTAATCATGTAATTTATGAGATATTTCAGAGGCGGCATACAGGTGAGTTACTCTCTCACACTAGGATGTTAATTTGTGGAATTTGTTTTCGGCCTCATGGTGGAGCTGCACATCCTATGTGATGTGCTAAAATGTTTTTCATATACAAAGACTGACTAAAGGCTCTTTTTCCACAATCAAAAACCTGCTTAGACTTCACTTGTACACAATAAAATGACAAATATCAAGCAAAGAAGTGTGGCTGAGTATATATTAACAGTATAGCGTCGATATAGCCTGATTTGAGAAGATCAGCTCCTCTCCACACTGTTAAATTTTCATGATGAATGGATCAATAGAGAAGCTCTAAAAGTGCCTAAAATAAAATGCTTTTTCTTTAGACAACAGCAATTTAAGATGAACTGAGATGAAGTGGAAAAGTGCCCAGTGGTCCACCGAATGGACGTCAGGTAACCCTCCGGGCTAAAGACCACCCGGCTTGTTGTCATTGAACAGTTCAAACATAGCACATGTGATGGCATGGGGGTGCGTTAGTGCACATAGCACACACAACATATGGCAAACATAACATATAAGCAGCATCTGCTGCCATCCAGACGACGTCTTTTTCAGGGAAAGCCTTGATTATTTCAACAAGACCATGTAAAACCACATTCTGCATGTATTACAGCAGCTTGGCTCCTTAGTAAAAGTCTGTGTGCTTAACTGGCCTGAATGTAGTCCCGAACCATCACCCACTTAAAACACTACAACAAGGGAGACCCTGAACTGTTGAGCAGCTGAATATATGCCATATTTATATATACTCCCAAGTAAAGTAAGAATAAGAAAAAATATTCACTTTCAAAACTATAGCAGTGTCTAAAACAGTGGTAAACAGGCCCCCGTCCCAACTTTCTTGGAACGTGTTGCTGGCATCAAATTCAAAGTGGGCATATATTTCTCAAAAAACAATAAAATTTCTCCATTTCAACGTTTGAAATGGTACTATTTGCAAATAAATACAGTGTTTACATGATTTGCATATCACTGCATTCGATTTTTATTTATATTTTGCACAGCATCCCAACTTTTTTGGAAACGGGGTTGTATATAATGTGGATGATGGCGAAACAGCACTTTCTTTAGGAACTACTTCGCCCTGTATGTATCTCTCCTGCTCGGCTGTTTTAAGTCAAAACTTGCTCAAAACTCTCTTGAAAACAAGGTTTTGGGCATCAGGCAGCAAATTTATAACCTAATAGCTTTAAGACGCATTACACTCTTATCATGAGGTCTGCTCTGATCAAATTCTCATATAAGCAATTGTGATTAACAATTGAATTGTCTTGACTTGTTTGTCATTTGCAACTATTAAACTACAAATCTGAAGTGGCCAAGTGGGCTGGTTAGCTTGCTTACTAGCATGTTTACTAATCAGTGCTGCACACACACACACACACACACACACACACAAATGTCTACAGTTACACAGAATTGTGTGTGACGTCGAGCAAAGCAGCAATTTCTTTACAAGCCCACAAAACACTAATTCTGCCAGCTTACATAGTAAAAATGTTAGAATTAGTTAAAAACATTACTCCCTTTAAATATGTTTATTTTTTTAATTTTCATAATCCTCATAATGTCTCAACAAAGGCGTTTCCTGCTTTAAATTCGACCTCAATGCACCCCAGTCATATTTCCCTTGTTGCAGCTTAATATTATTTATTGTGGAAAACGCAGTCAGGTTCAATAACTGCGATCTTCTCAAATAATTGTGATTATTTATTACTTGTGACGGGGTTACCCATCACCACCACTGTGAACAGTTCTGACTTGGCAAGTTTCTCTAGAACCGTTTACATCAAACCACGATTAATGACTTATTTACATCACAAATGCTCAGAATTTTGTAGACGATGTGAAGAATTTGCAGAATAGCCCTTTAACATAACCATCTTTTGTCAACAAGCCCTGCTATTTGTCTTGTGGATAAACAGTTAAAGGACAGAATGCCTGCTGATGTGGGCACACTCTTAAAAAAGATGGTTCTTCGAGGGTTCTTTAGGAAAAATGACTCTTCTATATAGAACCATGAACACTCAATGAAACTTCTGCACGATTAACGTGTTCTTTGTATGGTGAAAACATTCTTCAGACTGCAGATTACAGTGTGTTGTAGATGGTTCTATATGGAACCTTTTTGAAAAGGGTTCTATATAGCAACAAAAAGGGTTCTGCTACTGTTACAATGTCAAGTCTAACGATAGAAGAATCTTGTTTTGGTGGTAGACAGAACCAATAAGCTTTTTTAATCCCACAAACGGGGAAATTCCACCTCCGCATTTAATCCATCCGTGAAGTGAAACACCACATACACACTAGGGGGCAGTGAGCACACTTGCCCGGAGCGGTGGGCAGCCCAATCCATGGCGCCCGGGAGCAATTGGGGGTTAGGTGTCTTGCCCAAGGACACCTCAGTCATGGACTACTAGCACTGGGGATCGAACCAGCAACCTTCCAGTTACAGGGCCAGTTCCCTGACCTCCAGCCCACGACTGCCCCAACACATTCTCCATAAATCTGTAGAGTTGTTTCACATGCAGAACCCTTTAAGCATGTAAATCATCAAGGGTTCTTTTTCAAACACACAAAGAACCATTTGCATGCTTAAAGCGTTCTTTGCATGGTGAATCGTTCTTCAGCTTGATAGAGAATATGTTGTAAATGGTTCTGTATAAAGCCATTCTTCTATGGTTGCAAGCTTGAGATCATAACAACAGCAGAGCCCTTTTTGGTGCTATATATATATATATATATACACAACCATCTACCAGACATCCTACATTTCACCATTTAAGAACCATTTAAGCATGTAAATCTTCAAGGGTTCTTTTATGAACACACAAAGAACAACTTGCATGCTTAAAGGGTTCTTCAGCTTGATGGAGAATATGTTGTAAATGGTTCTAGTTAGCACTGTTGCAAGCTCAACATCATAACAATAGCAGAACCCTTTTTGGTCCTATATAGAACCATATCCTCCATTTCACCATTTAAGAACCCTTTAAGCATGCAAATGCTACTTTGTGTGTTCATGGTTCTATATAGAACTATTGTCTTTACCAGAGAACCCTTGAAGAATGATCTTAAGATTTTAAGAGTGTAGTTTTATTCCCCTGAGTTCTAGACAGTTGGGTGTCTGCATGACTTGGTTCAGCTGCACTGTACTGTGGATAAATCAGCTCTGCTTCTACAAGGTGCTGCTGTGAGCTGGTATATACTGGCACAAATAGTCACCCTAATCAGAGAAGACAGGAGCTCAGTAAGCAGGTAACTGGCACTGCAGATATCCCGACGCAGGCTATATTTATGCTAAAAGCAAGGCTTTGGCCACAAATCGCCAAAGAAATTTGCTTATTTATTGAGCTAACTTCCCAAAAAGCAATGCTACTTCATAATTCTGGAGTGTACAACGTACATCTTCCATCTTCCATCCAGCCTTCAGATGTCTTTTCCCACGTAATGTGACCCACCACAAAAAGGCATAAGGTGAACGCGATGAAGTGCTCCCACTGGTCTTAGCTGCAGTTGTCGACGCAGTCCTGAGCCTGATGAAAGACATGGTAAACACTGACCAGTGGGAACATCGTAAGTGCTCCAATGAGAGAGCCCGCCTGGATGAAGACTCCACACCACAGCAGAGCGGTGTGACCAGCTCCATGCAGCAGAGTCCCCACCACCACCTTCAGATAGGAGAACAACCCTGTGAAGATGATCCAGGAGATCACCTGAGGAGAGAGATACGTTCAGACTCAAAACATGAAACTCAGCCCAGGTCCTGCATATTTCTTGTAGTCTGCTCATGTTTGTGTGGGTTTACGTAATAAAATCCGTCGCACTTCGTTTCATCTCTGTCACTTTGCCTTTACGACCAATACATTGCTGTTGTCGGAAAAAACCTCGTATCTCCAAAATGGTAACTTTACAGGAGAAGGAAAAAACCTACTTTACTGTTAATGTAAGTCAATGGAACCAGAATTTTTCCAAGTCGTTTTTGGGCTGTTTCTTTTGGTCCATTCATCATGAAATTCACAGACTATGTAAAGGACAACAGGTATTTTCAATTTTTGTAAAAAACTGAAAAACGTCAAAAAAGGAGATATGAGGTTGTCTTCCAACAACAGCGATATGTAAATGTGCACTCTGGTGACTGGCTGCCCTGATTTTTGCCAAAAAGCAGCTTGGGCTGAAACTCTCTGAGGGAAAGGGCAGGGCTAAGGTATTTTAAATTCCCAATAACGTAACACAGTAGCAAACCGTGTTTCTTAAACCTCGGCCACCTGAAATCCATCCTCCTGTCCTTTTGGATGAACTGGTTGATGGCAGGGTCATGCAACTGATCCTTTGCTTTAAATTCAACAACAAATGCTTCTCAAGCATTCTGATGGCGATCGGACAAACTTTCTAAATCACAAGATCCATCTCTGGCCTGAGACCCCCTCTCCGCACTCAACAGCAAGCAACCCCAGCTGTAAAGCTTCGCTCCTAGGTCGATCTCGTCATCTATGGGTTTTGTACTGTAATTGCTGGGGTTGAAATGCCTCTCGAAGGCCTTTTTGGCACCAGATTAAGCTCTGGTGTAGGTCGTTCTTTGCCGATTAACTCCAACTTTTCACTAAAAGTTAATCTAGAAAGCAGTATGGATAATAAACTCGCAGTGATGTCCTCCTCACTAGTGGTAACGTTGCTCTCAGCTTCCATGAACCAACTTTTTTCACTAGCTTGGTCCCCAGAGCCTCCGTGTCGCCCCAGTGAGCGTAACGTGTCAAAGTTAGCGATAACAGAGTCCTCCCATTTAGAGGGAAGGTATGATTGGTCAATTTTACTGTCATTTGAAATTGGTCTCTCATTGAATTATTGTCGCTTGGCCCTCTGTACATTTACAGCTGGACCACCGATCACCATCGTTCTTTCCAGCAACAGCAGATACAGCAAAATTCTGATAGGGGGAGACAATGGGGCTTCTCTAATTTAACCTTTGACATTCCAGTACAAATTAAACAGGCAGGTTTGAAGGACTTATTCGCTTAGTTTTGTATTTGTTTAGATGCAGAACTGCTCAATTTAGAATTATTTTTAGAAGATCTTAGGCCCTCTCTGAAGACATAGAGGGCCATGATGGTTCCCCTGTGATGTAACAACCCCTAAAAAAAGGGGGGGGGGGCATTTAACTTCAAACTGTAATAAAACCCAATTATGTAGTAACTTGCCCAAATAATGTAATATGTATACTACATCTTCTTCTTTCGGCTGCTCCCTTTAGGGGTCGCCACAGCGGATCATCTGCCTCCATCTTGCCCTATCCATTGCCTCCTCTACTTTCACACCAACCATCTCCATGTCCACCTTCACTACATCCATAAACCTTCTCTGAGGTCTACCTCTTCTCCTTCTACCCGGCAGCTCCATCTCCAACATTCTTTGCCCAATATATCCACTATTCTTCCTCAACACATGTCCAAACCATCTCAACCTGGCCTCTCTGGCTTTATCTCCAAACTGCTCCACCTTCACCGTCCCTCTGATCTGCTCATTTCTAATCTTGTCCATCCTTGTCACTCCCAACGAAAATCTCAGCATCTTCATCTCCGCCACCTCCAGCTCAGCCTCCTGTCTTTTAGACAGAGCCACAGTCTCCAAACCGTACATCATAGCAGGACGCACTGCTGTCTTGTAAACCTTCCCTTTCACTCTTGCTGCTATCCTTCTGTCACACATCAGCCCTGACATCCGTCTCCACCCACTCCATCCTGCCTGCACCCTCTTCTTCACCTCTTTTCTGCACTGTCCATTGCTCTGGATGGTTGACCCAAGATATTTGAAGTCATCCACCTTTACGACCTCTACTCCTTGCATCTTCACCTTTCCACCTGCCTCCCTCTCATACTTAAAGGCTAATGTAATGAACCTTTTACCAACAGTGTAACACCTTGTTACATTTTTGGAAATGTATTATATTTATCATTGCTTCTCAAATTTGTTTTTGGCTGATGTGTGTTGCAGTTATGACGTAATGAAGTGATGCATGTAATTACGCATGACTCATTGTGCCACCTAAGTCGTTTCCTCTTATTTTGTGATGGAGCATTTCATGTTATTTGAAGTAGGCAGCTGAATGTTTCATTTAACAACTTGGCTTATTCATGAGCAAATACATTAGAATAAAACTTGGCCAAAAAATCTGCCATTGGTCAGTTTGGCTGTAAAGAAATGTGAACTAAATACAAAAATACTGGGAAAGTCATGCTTGATAGTAAAAACACAAGTCAGTGAAAGCTGCATAAAAACAACATTTTTTTTTTTTTACTTTACTTACCACAACAACCACTCCTGCATTACTTCCCAGAAGGGGTGGACAGGGACTGAGGGCAGCCAGAGCCAAGAGATAGGCAGCAAAAACACATCCTCCAAGAGACATAATACCAAGACCAGCACTAGACCTGTGACAGGAAGGCGAGTCATTTAAAGCTTGCTACAGTCAACATTTCAAAAATGCATGACCAATCGGCGCCTGGTGTAGAAAATAATTTGGAGACTGATTAAAATAACACAAACAAGCTGGACTTCCAGTGTGACGTGGCTTATGCTTGAGCTCTCTGCGGAGCGGAGTTTTCTCTAAAAGATTTGATGCACTTTGAGTTTTATTTGTTTATCTATCGGTCTCTTGATTGCCGTGGTTAGTAGCGCTATCATTGTACCAAGTGTTGTTTGTCACCATGCCTCCCAAGCTGCATAAAACGCCAGGACCATCACAGTCTCTTATCCGGCCTGTCGCGCAGGCTACATCTACGCCCATGAGTGACGCCGCTTGCCCGGCGGAAGTGAGCTCTGCTCCGGCGGTGTTGCTGGACATTTCAGCGCTCAGGTCCGAGACTGTCTCAGAGATTGTTCGAGCGGTGGTCTCTGATATATGCACGGTAATGGATGAACATTATTCCAACATTAAGACAGAACTACTCGACATGAAGTCAGAGCTGCTTCGTGATTTTGCAGTGTTAAGGTCAGACTTTGCCGGTCGGAAATCCACCGTTTCGGAAATTGAGCGCTCTCTCTCTACATGCACGGATGACGTGGTAACATTACAAGCTAAAGTTGAGTCTCTGTCTAAAGAAATTAGAAGGCTGGATGCTAAATGCGATGATTTGGAGTCTAGATCTCGTCGACAAAACATCCGCATTGTAGGAATTCTGGAGGGAGAGTCGTTCACCCTCACCACTTCCAGTGTTCCTGAACGAGGCGTTCGCATTGGATAACCAATCAAAATCTCTGAGGAACATTTCCAACACCTTGTTGAAAGTCTGCCACGAAGAATTAAGGCAGTTCTGAAGGTAAGGGTTCTGAAGGGTCCCACCTTTTATTAGCACGGTGTACCTAAAAGTGGCCGGTGAGTGTATATCTCTCCTAAATGTAGATGTGAAAGTCCTGGCAAAAGCATTGGCTCTGCAGCTGGAAAATATTCTCCCAGATATAATTTCACAAGATCAAAATGGGTTTTGTTAAAGGGCGTCATCTTTTTTTTAATGTCCGTACTCTTTTAAATTTAATTTTTACAAAATATTCCTCCTCTGCTCCTGAAATTGTAGTTTCACTGGATGCAGAGGAAGCCTTTGATCAAGTCAATTGGAACTAGCTAATTTCAACTTTGTACAAACTTGAGTTTGGGAATAAATTTATCTCTTGGATAAAATTGTTATATACCCCCCCCATGCTAGTGTCCACACTAATGATATCCACCTGGCTATTTCTCGTTGTCACGCGGGACTAGACAAGGATGCCCTTTGTCCCCATTATTGTTCGCCATTGCTACAGAACCTTTGTCTATCGCCTTGAAATCTCTTCCATCTTTCCGGGGGCTCTCTCGCGCCGGTATCAAATTGAAATTACCATCATACGCCGATGACTTGTTACTGTACGTGACTGATCCAGTGAGATCCCTTCCTCCAATTCTTTCACTTTTGAAGAGGTTTGGCTCGTTTTCAGGTGATTAAGTTGACATACAGAAAAGCGAATGTTTCCCAGTGAATTCTCTTGCATTATCACTCAATCAGTCTGCTGTTTCCTTTCAGTTCGCTTCGACTGGGATCAAATATTTAGGTATCCATGTATCTCGACCTTTGCCATCTCTCTTTCATTCAAATTATCATTCAAAGTTCTCCATCCTCTCCGCTTGCACTTCTCACATCTTCCTTACCACTCAACCTGACAAATTCAACGTACAATCTGTTAGCGCTGTCTACTCTGCCAATCTGGTCTCAATTTAGACGTCATTTTAAGCTCACGTCTCCTTCTTTATCGATGCCTTTATTGGAAAATCATCTATTTCCCCCTGCTCTGACTGACTTAGCTTTTAATATATGGCATGAAAGAGGTATCAGATCTTTTCGTGACCTTTATAAGGATGTTACATTTTACAGTTTTGCTCAATTAGCTGCAGATTTTAATTCCCCCCCCCCATCTCATTTGTTTAGATATTTAGATATTTTAATTCACTTCAGGTTATGCCAGCTGACTGAGGGGATTTATTTATTTATTTGACTTTATTTGTTTTTTTATTTATTCATTATGTTCTTTTAAATCTAATTGTAAAATATATTTTTCTGTCATCATGATTATGAAATAAGTAGTTATAATTTGCCTGTCTTTTTGTGTGTACACGTGTGTGTGTTTTTGTGTGAGAGTACATCTCTTTGTGGAAAATCCAAAAAATTTAGGAAGTTTTTGATTGTGTGAAACCTCTGGATATGTCTGTTTTGCTTTAATTCCTCAGTAATTTTTTTAAAATAAATAAATAACACAAACAACAGCACACATACACTGAGATTTAGTTGGCCAGTGATGAGCCTTCAACCAGAAGGCTGAGAGTTCAAATCTCACACCTGACAAGCAGTGTGTCCCAATTTAGGGGCTGCATCCTTTGAAGGACGCGGTCTATGAAACTTTGAAAACTGTGTAGACCTGTGAAGGCTGAACTGAAACAAGGTGGTCTGCTCTAAGGCAGATTTTCTTGGCTGCATATGAAGGAGCCTTCAATCAGCCAATCAGCCTTCAAATGCAGCTTCTGGAGGATGCGGCCTTGGGATGCAGCTTAGCTACACCTGGTTGTGCACTTAACCCCCCACTGCACCAGGCAGTGCTGCTCTGCTGGCTACGCTGCGCAGCTCCCAGATTGGGCATAGTGAGGCAGCAAAGTGATTAATTTCCCATGTCGGTCCAATAAAGTACATAATGTATTTCTTTGAAAAACAAAAGCCAAATTTCCTGAGAATGAGAGCTGTAATAAAGATAGAGAGGACACAAATGCTGAAAATTTGATATTACATTTATACATATGTATGTATACATATGTGTGTATATCGTTAAGGCTTCAGTGTATTACCACCCTTCCCCTACCACCTCAACACCATTTCTAGAGTCCTGATCGCATCATCTACAACCATCTGGTTTCGTTGCTCCACCTCACAAGAACAAGCCAAACTCCAGCCCATAATCAGGACAGTGGAGTCCTTGTAACATCCTCACCAAAATAAAGCAATTCTGATTCAACCTGATTTGTAGCCCAACTATGACTGAAGACTGACATCATAACTACTATGCCACTACCCAAATATCCAGTAGAAAGGAGCAATAAAACTGTGATCAATGGTGACACCTACATGGTAGTTTTTTTTTTCTCCCCAATTTAGTCGTTTCCAATTCCACCCGCTACTTAGGACTCCCCCCAATCACATGATACTACCAATGCTAGGGTGAAGGCAGCACAGGCTTCTTCTGAGACCTGTGAAACCAGCCACCACTTCATAAAAAGTCACAGGACGGCCGAACGTGCTCGGAGGAAAACGCCAACCGCCAGATCTGTTACGTCAGCTGACGGACGCCTTCGCTGACTAGTATCACGTTGAGTGATGGGGGTACAAGGGGGGCCCACCCAGAGAGAGCAAGGCCAACTGTGCTCTCTTGGACTCCCGGGTACGGACGGCTACAGCATCACCAGGGATCGAACTCGCGATCTTCTGATGACCGGCCCAACGTTTAGACGGTTGTGCCACTCAGGAGCCATGGTAGGCATTTCTGAAAAAATGGCCATTGTGTAGCTACAAGATAAAGGAACCTAACTGGTAGCTCAGTGTATGTGTTCTATTTGAAGAGATTCACGTCCTCAAGCTCTTTTGTGAACCCACCTCAGCAGAACGAACATGGCCACAAAGCACGCCAGAGGGTTCGCAATGTTTCCCAAGACGACAGAGAGATGAAAGGCCATGGTGCCATAAGGGAGGCAAGAGAAGGTCTGCACAGACGGCAGCACTCCATTAGTCAGAGCGTTGGAGATTCCAAGCAGAAAAAGCAGGTAGATGTTGTTCAACGTCCAGAATGACACGGCAGGGGTCTGTTTTTCCACATCCACTTGTTCCTCAGACAATGGCGTGCCTCCGTTTTTCAATGGGTTTTCTTCTTCTTGATCTTTCTCCAGCTGTTGCTCTGGGGCCTGAATGTCCTTCCTTACCACAGGTGCCACATCTCTGTACATCAGAGCGAGGAAGGAGAGGGCTGAGACTGTCAGCATGACAAACAGGAACCAGAAGAAGTCCTGTGCAGGGAAGTTCTCTTTGAATTTCTCAGGCTTCGTACCATTTTCCGTCTCAAGGCACTCTAGTTTCCCCACTCCCTGCCCTAGTGCCACAACACAGGGAAAGAGGGCACTGAGCCCCTGGCCCACAAAAAACGTGCGGATGTACTGTGGGGGGTAGCGGTACATGAAGGGCAAAAAGGTGACATTGGAGGTGCAGCATACAAATGATAGCACGAACGTCAGCAGGAGGAACGGCAGAGATCTCTGCTCCCCGGCGACCGTGGTGACCCAGGACCAGAAGATGGCAAGAAAGGCTGAAGCGACCACTGCCAGCACTTGAATGCTGGGGATGACCACACGTTCATTCAGACATCCAGGGGCAAAGTGGTGGGTTAAGGTGACGGCCAACGGTCCCAGATTTCCAAAGGCAATGAGCACAGAGAGATACGCTGGCAGATTCCATTCTATAAATAAAGCATAGAAAACATTGTATCAGCTATAAAGTCTTTCTCTTTGTTCTGCACCGATCAGGCATAACATTATGACCGCCTCCTTGTTTCTACGCTCACTGTCCACTTTATCAGCTCCACTTACTGTATAGCTGCACTTTGTAGATCTACAGTTACAGACTGTAGTCCATCTGTTTCTCTGATACTCTGTTACCCTGTTCTTCAGTGATCAGGACCCTCTTGTACCTTCACAGAGCAGGTACTGTTTGAGTGGTGGATCATTCTCAGCACTGCAGTAACACTGACATGATGGTGGTGTGTTAGTGTGTGTTGCTCTGGTGTGAGTGGATCAGACACAGCAGTCCTGCACTGTCCACCCTAATAGACACTACTCCCTTTTAGGTCCAGCCTTTTAAGTCAGAGACGACAGCTCATCTATTGCTGTAGTTTGTGTTGGTCATCCTCTAGTCCTTCATTAGTGGTCACAGGATGCTGTCCACAAGATGCTGACTGGATATGGTTGGTGGTTGGTGGACTATTCTATACCACCGCCGCCGCCGCTGCCACCACCACCACAGCGCTACCGCAGTGCTGAAAATGATCCATCACCCAAATAACACCTGCTCCGTTGTGGTGGTACTGAAGAACAGGGTAAAAGGGGGCTAATAAAGTATCAGAGAAACAGATGGACTACATCTATATAGTAAGTGGAGCTGAAAACATGGGCAATAAATGTAGATAAAAGATAGGTGTGCCTAATTAAGTGTTCAGTGAGTATGTGTGCATTTATGTGTGTGTGTGTGTGGTGTCTTACTTTCTGGCAAGATGTCCACAACCACAGGCAGTTCAACCCAGAGTGAGTTCACAGATATCCATGATCCCATTCCAAACAAGGCCACCAGAATGTGTGTTACCAAGGCACGATTCCACCATGCGTCCGCCATTTAGCTGCAGGCCTTTGACAAAAACAAAGCGTTCCTTTCGCATTACTGCCCAATGGCTATTAATATTACTGCATGTGTAATGCCTATTTAGTATTTATAATTCTGTAATTTCATTGTTTAAATAGGCCTGTCCAAATAATACAATATAGCTTACAATTAGAATCCAATAACAACTGCATTGACTGTTAATTTTATATCACTATTAGCCTCTTATACTCTTTAGAACCACCAGTGGTTCCAAAACACACTTACTCATATTCCCCATAGCTTTCATATTTCATAAGCTCCATTCAGAAGCTGGGCGTCGTGTGAGGCTGTAGCTCTTCTCTCCAGTCTAACAGACGGTGACGTCATTTTAAACCCTTATAATAAAAGAAACTGAACTTTGTTTTTCTACTGAAAGTCGAGCCGTTTTTCCCCAAATCTGGGCTCTAAACTATAAACAGACGGCGTCTCTTCAGTGATCTGCTCTGGAAACATCACTTTTAGAAAATAAGACAAAGAGCGGCGGAGATTTTTGGCTTTCAGCAGTAAATTATAAGCATGTAGTGATATGTGGAGATCATAAGACACACTTTCTTTTAATTTGAGGAGAGCTTTTACAAAAAAAAAACAAAAATAAAATAAAAATTTTCATGCAGTCACTGAAAAATTAGCCTTATGATAACCTTACCCTTGAGAATAAGAGGCTAAAGTTTAGGCCTAAAGCAGTGAAATCAACTGATTAGCTGTCTTGCTTCCAAGCCATGTTTACTTTGCAGCAAACACAAGTTTGTCCTGACATCAAGTAAAGCACCACACTGTTTGTTCACTCTAGCGTTTATGCGCACAAAATTAGGTGCAAATATTCAAAGCTTACGTTCTTGTGAAAAGCACGAATGGTAGAGTTAGCTTTAGCTACTTACCTAGCAAAACACAGCCTGAAAAAATCTGAACTTCAGCTGGTTCCCCAAAAAAAACCCTTAACCTTCCCCAAAGAAACGTTTCCCACTTTCTTTCATTTAGATTGGTTCATTTAAAACGCCCGATGGAAACGCTTACATTTCATATTTTGCTTATCGTGATAAGCTATGATCGTGAAAAGACTAGTGACCGTAGAGAACAACTGAGGTCAGTTTAATTGAGGCAACGAAACAAGGAAATAACCTAGAAAACTGTCGCACTCTGTGCTTCATGTATGTATGTGTGCAGTTAAGAAGTCGGATATGAGGCCAATACAGTTAATGATTATGATAACTAAGTTATAAAAAAAAAGCCTCAGCATGAAATAAGCCTGAGAATTTAAGAGGTGTCTTGTTTCTACGCTCATTGTCCATCTTATCAGCTCCACTTACTGTATAGCTGCACTTTGTAGTTCTACAGTTACAGACTGTAGTCCATCTGTTTCTCTGATACTCTGTTACCCTGTTCTTCAGTGGTCAGGACCTCCATGGACCCTCACAGAGCAGGTACTATTTAGGTGGTGGGTCATTCTCAGCACTGCAGTAACACTGACATGGTGGTGGTGTGTTAGTGTGTGTTGCGCTGGTCTGAGTGGATCAGACACCGCAGTGCTGCTGGAGTCTTTAAACACCTCAGTGTCGCTGCTGGACTGAGAATAGTCCAGCAACCAAAAATATCCAGCCAACAGCGTCCTGTGACCACTGATGAAGGACCAGAGGATGGCCAACACCAACTGTGCAGCAGCAGATGAGCTGTCGTCTCTGACTTTACATCTACAAGGTTGACCGACAAGGTAGGAGTGTCTAATAGAGTGGACAGTGTTTACAAACTCCAGCAGCACCGCTGTGTCTGATCAACTCATACCAGCGCAACACACACTAACACACCACCACCACCATCAGTGTTAATGCAGTGCTGAGAAATACTACCTGCTCTGTGAGGGTCCATGGGGTCCTGACCACTGAAGAACAGGGTAACAGAGTATCAGAGAAACAGATGGACTACAGTCTGTAACTGTAGAGCTACGAAGTGCAGCTATAGAGTATCAAGGTCATGTTATGCCTGGTTGGTGTATATGTCCTTTTAGGCTATATGCATTTATATGTCCATACAGATGAATCCAAAGGTTTAAGTTACATGTTTTGCTGATTTTCCAAGTATTTTATCTGCAGAATGCACTTTTGTGTTACTGTTTATTTGAAACCATATAAATCATAAAATGTGCAAAAGTTACAGGATGCAACTTTTCCCCCCAAACAATCAACAAAACCTGTAATTTGACCTGGGGTAATTGAAAGCAGTACATTTTGCATGTTTGAACAAAAAAGATCTGTTCAATTTCAAATTTCATCAGCAGCATCTGATTATATCTATCGAAAGGACTGAAGAGGAATTGGATGGTAACTGTAAACACTGGACTTCTTTGATGAGAACCCTGAAAATGTTGATGAAAAAAAAAAAAATCTAATTACAATTCATTGTTTACTTCCCAGATAAACAGCTTTACATATTTTCTCACAAGCACAAGACTTACGCAGAGTACTGTATGTAAATGGCTCATTCTTCTGGTCTAACCCACATCTTACAATTAGATTTTTACAGTGCAGTTGTGATATAAACTCACAGAATAATAAATATCTTATATATGACGTAGTACATTAATAGCATATTGATAAATATTGAAGAACAAGCTCTGAACAAGAAAGTTTAAATGTCTTCTTTATTTAAAAACAGCTTTAACAGCTACAAGCACATACAAAAATAATGCCTCTGAGCAATAAAAAACTTTTTAGTGTATGTTTACGTTTTTAAGACCATAAAAAAGGAAAGACTGTAAAAAAAAAAAAGGTTTATGTTTATTTACCACGCAACCACTTCCTTTCCATTTAGCTATGAAATGGGTGCAAACTCATCGAAAAACTTCTCCCTATAACTCTGCAAGACAACTTGTCTGCCTCTGTTCCCCACATCGATGTTCAAAGGCAGGGACGGTTGATTCGTTGGGTCTTCTTGCGGTTCCGTCACATCTGGTGCAACATCGGTACTTTGATTTCCATCACCTTCAACATGGATAACATTCATAGTTGGTGCAGAGACGACGTTTGCTGTACTTTCCTCACTCGGCAAGATGGCTTTCAATTTGGAGACCATGTCTCCCAAAGAGAATCCAATGTTTTCTGGCTTTTTCTCTTTGGATCCAGCCATAAACCTCTGGTAGGTTAGCTCGCATCGGATGGCCGATCGCTTTTGAGCGTGGTGCACTCCTTCCATTCGCGTGAGCAGTCTATCAACATCTTGAACGGTTTTACACGGGCCACCATTTTTAGCCACTGTAGCAACAATCATTTTCTTGTAAAACTGGTCCTGCCTCTGAACTTTCAGCCTCTGGTCAATCGACTTTATCCTCTTCTTCTTTATTCTCTCAAGAGGTAGCAGATTTGCTCTTTCAAACATGATGTAAGGCTTTGATGTCCTACGCTTCACAAAAGGTCCAGAAAAAACTTCAGGTGAAGTGGTCTTCTCCTGAGGCGAAGCAGCGGGCAGCCTTGCTGAGTCCTCTGGTGTGCTTTCCTCTGTCCGGACATGAACTATGTCTGGTCTCTTTTTGTTGTAGGGGTAGGTATGGCCGAATGGGTACTCACCCATCAGCTTGGAAAATGTGCAATCTGATAACTGTTCTACAAGCTCTGGAGAAGGTTCTTTGCAGTATTTGCCTCCAGGTAAGAAATCTTTGAGATCTTCCTCCATCACGGCTGCAAGGATCTTCATCATCCGTTGCAAACACACCTTTAACAGTGTCCCAAACTGGTTGTCTGCATTTGCTTCGCAGAACCTAAAAACCCCTGAAAAATTCTTCTCTTGCATTGGAACTTGGAGGAACACATTGGTCAGAGGCTCAGGCCGAAGCAAAGCCGAGACATCTTGGGACCACTCCAGGAGCTTCTCATAAAGGCAGAAGATGTACTTACTGAACAGCGAGTACTGCGCATCACTCTTCAGAAGCTGCCATAAGGGACCCAACACTTTACAGTACACAACAGCCACCACACAGGCTAGAGTTTGTATAGCCTCATCACTAGCATCATCACTGACACTGTCAAGAAGAATATTTGAATCATCATTCAGTTGCTGCAGGTCAGAAACAAACAGTGCAACGTCCTTGTAATGGTGAACAAGTCCGGCTGCTGCCTCAAAGTAGTTCATGAACCTATTTGACCGATTCATCGGTAACGTGGAAGGATTATTCCTCTCGATGCAAAAGGCGAGCCAGTGCCTCCGGTAACTGCTGCTGGTTTCTACTCTTGGACACAAGATCTCACAAGCCATGTGGATGTAACGGGTGACTGCACTCTCGTCAAAGTTCACAAAACTTCTAAATCTTGGGTTGTTGTCCCGCCCAAGCTTGTCCCCTGTATTGTTCACAATTTCCCTTTCAAATGACATTATCTGCTTCTCGATTGCATCAACAACATCAAAAAGGAAATGTGTGGTGAACTGAAGGAAGCTGACAGGTAGCAATACAGGTTGGTTCTCTTCAGCCGTGGCATGAACCATGACCTTCTCATTCAGGGACTTCATTTTAAGATCATCTCTGAGCATGAGAGAAAACTGATTCTTGAGGAGATCCATAGACACCTTTATAGCGGTTTCATTCTTCCCTCCATATAGTTCCATAAGCTTTTGCAAAGACATGAAAGACGTATCAAGTAGAGTAACACAATCACCTGTGTCAGATCGGGGGGTTTCTTCCAAGTCTAGTGGTGGGATCTGAGCAGGCTCACTCCTAATACTTACAGGATCATATTCCTCCTTGACGTCTGTCAGGTGGGGTGCCTGGTTGGAATCGAGACCACTCTCCATGCTTCTTCCATACCCAAATGAAGCATTATCCTCTGAGATATCAAAGGGTTCGTTTTCCTCTTTGATATTAAGCTTTTGGAAATTAGACCCTTCTGGGGTTAATCTAAACTGTTTCCTTTTCCAGGTACCTTTGACTACTGCTGCCTTCCTGTACTCCAAGTCATCAATATCAGAAACGAGTTCAAACGGACTATGAAGAAATTCGTCAAACAATCCACTGCTCCTGTTCCTGCTCCTCTGACTGTTTCGGTACTGTATCCTAAACTTTTTTAGACTGGCCTGAAGGAGCTTGTTGGCTTTCTGGATCTTACCATCGCTACAGAACGTGGGATCAAAGTTACGAAGCCATGACACCAAGACAACTGGGTCAATTTTTTCTCTTGCAATAAAGCTGGTCAACTCCAATATCAGACCATTAGTAACATCTGTTAGCTTTGCACGATCAGAAAAATCTGACATTTCCAGCAAGTCTCTTCGTCCAATGCCAATGCTGTCACATATAGGGCCGACAAATTCAAAATTAACATCTGAATCAAGGAAGTTTTTCCTGGCATCTCCTGTTAAACTCAGAGCCGTTTCAGAGTTCCTCTCAATCAAACAACGAAAATCTGCAGATTCATTCTTGGGAAAAGTCTTCTGAAGCCATTTTAATATATTGACCCATGGAACATCGTTTTCCTCTCTCATCAGTCCAACCTGCACCAAGAACCGGTTTGTGCAGGGCTTTTCTCCTGGACCCAATAAATCACCAGTCTGAGGTCCAAGGAAGTCATCAACAAGCTTGACGTAGAAGTCATCCTCTGCAAAGAAGTGCATATATAAAAGCACGTAAGGGAATGCTTGACACTACTGTTATCAAACATTATTAAAATACACTGGAAAAGAGCACGTTTTATCACAAAAATGAAAAGAAAAAATAAAACAGACATATGCTTTACATTTTTAGGACGCCATGAGAAATGAAAGCGTCTCATGTAAACAACAAAAAAAAAAAACACTACCCTTAAAAATTAGGGGTGGGAAGAGTGATCAATTCTTATACATCAGAATTCTCTCCTGAAAGATAATGAATTGATAACGAACATCATAAAGCTTTTATACTGTCTCCCTACTGTAAAAGAAAACACTTTAATTAACACTTTAATATTTCCATTACACAAAACCCTCACCCTGGCCGCTAATCCTAACCCTAACCTTAACCTCAACCCAAAACCTCACACTGGCCGCTAATCCTAACCCTAACCTTAACCTCAACCCAAAACCTCACCCTGGCCCCTAATCCTAAACCTAACCTTAACCTCAACCCAAAACCTCACCCTGGTCTTGGCCCTAACCCTAAACTTAACCTCAACCCAAAACCTCACCCTGGCCCCTAATCCTAAACCTAACCTTAACCTCAACCCAAAACCTCACCCTGGTCTTGGCCCTAACCCTAAACTTAACCTCAACCCAAAACCTCACCCTGGCCCCTAATCCTAAACCTAACCTTAACCTCAACCCAAAACCTCACCCTGGCCCCTAATCCTAAACCTAACCTTAACCTCAACCCAAAACCTCACCCTGGCCCCTAATCCTAAACCTAACCTTAACCTCAACCCAAAACCTCACCCTGGCCCCTAATCCTAAACCTAACCTTAACCTCAACCCAAAACCTCACCCTGGCCCCTGACCCTAAACCTAACCTTAACCTCAACCCAAAACCTCACCCTGGCCCCTGACCCTACCCTTAACCTCAACCCAAAACCTCACCCTGGCCCCTAATCCTAACCCTAACCTTAACCTCAACCCAAAACCTCACCCTGGCCCCTAATCCTAAACCTAACCTTAACCTCAACCCAAAACCTCACCCTGGCCCTGGCCCTAACCTTAACCTCAACCTCAACCCAAAAGCTCACCCTGGCCCTGGCCCTAACCCTAACCTCAACCCAAACCTCATCCTGGCCCTGCCTCTAACCCTAACCTTAACCTTAACCTCAACCCAAAACCTCACCCTGGCCCCGAATCCTAAGCCTAACCTTAACCTCAACCCAAAACCTCACCCTGGCCCTAACCCTAACCCTAACCTCAACCAAAATCTAATCCTGACCCTGGCCCTAATCCTAACCTTAACCTACACCTAATCCCAAAACCCTTTCCCTGGCCCTAATCCTAACCTTAACTTCAACCCAAAACCTAATCTTAACACTCATCCTGGCCCTAATCCTAACCCTAACCCAAAACCTAATACCAACCCTCACCCTGGCTCTAGCCCTAACCTTAACCTCAAGCAAAAACTAAACCTAAACCTCAAACCAAAATTGAATCCTAACCCTCATGTGTTTGGCATGTTACTGAGAGTCTGTTGAGTGTTTGCTTCATTTAAAAAGGACCACTGAAAATAAACTGTCACCAAAAAAAAAAAAAACTAATAATAACTAATAAAATAAGACTGTATATGTTAGGACATGTTAACACAGCCCTGCTTGGAGGATGAAAAATGCAGGATCTCACTAATGCATTTGCCAGCAGTCACAAAGTGGTCACAATGTTCATGTATACGAAAAGATCCACAATAATAGTAAACGATGGAAAAGCACAAATAACATGGTTAAGAATCGCCTTTATTTATTTATTTATTTTAAAACAACCACAACTTGCTAACAGGCTAATTCAGTCATATTCAGAGCAAGGTTTACAAATTTACTGAAGGACTCACTGTAGAGTAAGCAAAAACTGCAATGACCAGTATTTAAACCCGTCATGATACCTTGGCTGTATGACAATGTTTCATTTACAAAAGCAACACAAAATGTGAAAAAATAAAATTTTTTATTAAAATATTTAATCGGTATCCAAAGCTTCTAAAATTAAACACTCGGATCTATACATGACAGACAACAGTAAAACAATGTTTCCTTTCCTTTTTTAGGTTTTTATTTATTTATTTAAACTTACTAGATGATAAAAACAGGCCTACAGACTGAAGAAGTGTGTCCAGGCGACATTAAAACTTAACTAACAGTAATTAACGTTCATGACAAACGCAGGAGAAAGAATAACGCTGGCTACAGAAGCCAAAAGTCGTTTTATAATTGCATCTCGGCACCTTGAAGCAAAATCAAATGGAATTTTGAGGGGTCTAAAACAATCCCACCCCTAAAATACATTCTGGCTTCTTTTAAAACCAACTGAACTGCATTAAAAATAAAATGAAATCTTTTCTTACTTAATTCAGCTGTGAGACTCAGGGCAGTGGGACCACTGAAAGCGGAGTCTTGCAGGTCCTCCATAACGGCACGAAGTCGTGCGGTGGCTTGGGTAGTAGGTTTTTAAACATCCAGAGGAGCACAAGCTTCCAAATAAAGGTCAGATAAAAGTTTTAGTGCTGACGGTCACAAAATCGTCGTCCAGTTTCTGCTCATTCTGGTAGCGCGCAGTGGCCGGTTCTAAGGCTGGAGTGGGGTGTCCTAGGTGTTCAACACCAGATAAAAATAGAAAAGCCCAATTCCCCACCCAGCTGAGAAGCGGCCCTGCAAGACATAATGGTACCATCATTAAAGAACTGGCTCACCAAAAAAATGCACACAAAAATTTCCCCTTATTACAAATGCAGTTAATCAGCAAAGACCAGTTTGGTGTCTGTAGTTTGTGTTTCTTTAGTTTTACACCGGCGCTATGAGGCTAAAGTAACAGACACCACCCAAAACCATGTGGCTATATTACCCTTCACTACACTGGAAAACTAAAAGGCAACCTTCAGACACCAGACGTGTCCTGGCTGTTCACATCTGGGATATGGGAAAAATTACGTAAACCTGTAGGAATGCACAATATATCCATGGGCGATGAATTACATCAGGCCAATAATAAATGCATTTTTCTGTTTATCTGACAATAAGTAGAAAAAAACGCAATTATTATTGGCACAATATTTAAATTATGGCTGATAAACAAGCAACAGCTATCATCCTGCTTCTGAAATTGTGTAGTAGATGCCAGTGGTGCAACCTTCCATTCTTCTAGATCCCTAGAAGCGCCCTCTGCTGGCTGAAGTGAGTTTCCCTGTAACTGCCACCCTTAGTGAAAGCTACCGGGCGACTCAAAAAGATTCATCCGATTTCAAAGCGCCACATTTTTACAACCGTGAGGCGCTGAGGAACCAATCACACACAAATTGTAAGAGGGGTGTCAGAGTTTCCGATTGTCACCGGAAGATGGTTCCCTTCAGTCTGAGGGGAGACGAGACCCCTGAGCAGAAAGCATTCTGCGTTCTCCACTTCAATGAGAGTGAATCCGTCAGAACTGCGTATCGTGAACCTCCAACAGCTCAGAGCGTTCGTCGCTGGTTCCACAGCACTGGATGATCTCGGAAATCGCACTGAAAGAGCTGCGAGTGCAGCGACGCCCGACGTACTCAATCCAGCATGGGACGAAATTGCGTTGGAGGAGGTTCACACTGAGCACTCGTAAA
Source organism: Pygocentrus nattereri (assembly GCF_015220715.1). Lineage (NCBI taxonomy): Eukaryota > Metazoa > Chordata > Actinopteri > Characiformes > Serrasalmidae > Pygocentrus > Pygocentrus nattereri. The sequence continues at coordinate 5,167,852 of NC_051211.1, read as the reverse complement.
ACTTTTTGAATCACACTGTATTTTGGTGAATTCTGACAGAAAAACAACTTCCATCGTTAAACATATTTTGGTTGGTTAGTTAATAGTTTCTTAATATATTTAAATAATTTTACTTTTTTTTTCCCCATTTCTGCGTCATTCAGTTGTTGAGATACTGTAAACAGTCACTCAAAGTGGTTTGATGTGACGGACCTTCTTGTTGAGAAACGTACTGAATCAGATCTCTCTACAGCAGTGAAGATGGGAAGCAGGGGATGCAATGACTACAATACAAGAATAAGCTTTTTCTTATTTTTTCCAATATTCCCCCCAATTTGGTCGCATCCAAATCCACCCTCTAGTTAAGGCTCTCCCAGTCACATGATACCACCAGTGTGGTATCAACGCGACGTCACGGGACAGCCGAACGCGCTCGGAGGAAAGCGCCAACCCCCAGTTCTGTTACGACAGCTAGAGTGATGGGGGGAGAAGGGGGCCATCCTACCCACCCAGAGAGAGTGAGGACAAGTGTATATACAGCCACTTTATTCACTATTCAAAACCACCAGCGGAGGGAGGAAGACGGAACCTCAACACAAGACCATGGATGCTGGTATCACGGTTTCAGTCTCCATTTCCAAAATGTTACACTCTTATGAATCGGATAACTCGATTAGCCTGTTATCTCTCTGTGCTCAGGTGCATCTCAGCAATGCTGAGTGACTGAGGAAGCTCTCGGCTTCACCCTGAACATCAAAACATAAGCCAAAAAGAGCCAGGGACCATTTTATTTTGTGTAAACTTTTTGGTAACACTTTATTTGGAAAGTCCACTGTAAAGGCTTTGCAAATACTTTTTAGTATTTAGTAGTATTTAGTATTTTATAGTAGCATTCAAATAAAAATATATATTAAAAGCAACTGAACTTCAAGAGTTTATTAAACACTAAACCTAACCCTAAGCACAAGGCAAAACCTACACCTAGTCCTAAACCTAACCCTTAGCACAAGGCAAAACCTACACCTAGTCCTAAACCTAACCCTAACCACAAGGCAAAACCTACACCTAATCCTAAACCTAACCCTAATCGCAAGGCAAACCTACACCTAGTCCTAAACCTAACCCTAACCGCAAGGCAAACCTACACCTAGTCCTAAACCTAACCCTAATCGCAAGGCAAACCTACACCTACTCCTAAACCTAACCCTAACCACAAGGCAAACCTACACCTAGTCCTAAACCTAACCCTAATCGCAAGGCAAACCTACACCTACTCCTAAACCTAACCCTAACCGCAAGGCAAACCTACACCTAGTCCTAAACCTAACCCTAACCACAAGGCAAAACCTACACCTAGTCCTAAACCTAACCCTAATCGCAAGGCAAACCTACACCTACTCCTAAACCTAACCCTAACCACAAGGCAAACCTACACCTAGTCCTAAACCTAACCCTAATCGCAAGGCAAACCTACACCTACTCCTAAACCGAACCCTAACCACAAGGCAAAACCTACACCTAGTCCTAAACCTAACCCTAATCGCAAGGCAAACCTACACCTACTCCTAAACCGAACCCTAACCGCAAGGCAAACCTACACCTACTCCTAACCCTAACCCTAACCGCAAGGCAAACCTACACCTACTCCTAACCCTAACCCTAATCGCAAGGCAAACCTACACCTACTCCTAATCGCAAGGCAAACCTACACCTACTCCTAAACCTAACCCTAATCGCAAGGCAAACCTACACCTACTCCTAACCCTAACCCTAACCACAAGGCAAACCTACACCTACTCCTAACCACAACCATAACATTGTTGATAATCAACTGAACACCACCAGAAAGTCTGTTGATGATTTAAGTCTGCAGAGCATCTACAGGGGACCATCCAAATAAAATCACCAGATTTTTTTCGTTTCCATTTTTCACTAAACTGTCTTCAGTCCTCAAAACATGGGGTGACGTGTGAAAACGTAGCTGCGGGAGCTCCTTTACACACGTGGGTGAACCATGACATTACTTTTTCCAGCCTTAATGCCGTCTGTTCACACACGCAGAGGCTCTTTAGACCAGAGACTCTGTGTGTACATACCAATATAAAGCAAGTGAATTAAAACAACTGCAATTATCAGTTAACGAGAAATTCCATATCGGTGCATCTCGATTTTTGGCGAACCACTTTTTTAATATCTGATGTTTTATAAGTATGTTACAGGTTAGCCTAATGTATACACACTCATGCAGCTTGATCACTAGTGTTAGTGGAAGCAGTATCAGTGGATTTTCAGCAGGGGAGAAAGAAAAACGTGCAACTGCACACCAGCATGCAACCGCACCAAGCTTAGAACTGAAACGAGGCCCATATCAAATGAGGAACCCTGGGCAGATCCTCCTTTACTGAACATCAGAATCGGTGCTAAAGGTCAGCAGCTTCGCCACATGTCGCAATCCCAGAGATAAACATGTAACCACTGCAGTTATTATCATGACTATTACTACACCGCTGTTTTTCAGTCTAGTGCAGATTTAATAATAATAATAATAATAATTAATAATTAATAATAATTATACTGCTCTGGTTTCTCAGCTCAGTATTACTAATGCTGTGTTCTGAACTGAGTTAGGGACCTACTTTGTTACTTTTAACCCACGCCTGGGTCTATTTTAGCCATGTCAGCGGATTCTCGCACCAAATAAACATGTTGCTGTGAGTTTGTTGCTTCATTATTGCATAAGTGCACAGGTTGAGATGTAAACAAAGCCATTCAGAGTGAACTGGTAGTCAGAACTCTTCACAGTGGTGGTGATAGGAACCAGACGTCCGCCTCTAAAAGCCCCCTGAAAGGAAGACTATATATGAAGTTGTTATGAATGTGCTGAGGCATTTTAATGACGGTTATGAAACGAGATTTGGGCTTAAAATCTGTTTTGTTGTTGCTGTTTGTGTGTGTATTTCTGTGAGGGAGTATTTAGAGGTGGACGTCTGGTTCCTATCACCACCACTGTGAACAGTTCTGACTCAGTAAGCTTCTCCAGAACAGAGCGTTTCACACCAGACCGCTCTGAATGACTCCGTTTACATCCTAACCAAATTCGGTGGAGCTCCTCGCTTAAGGTGGACCGGAAAAATTCCATTGGGAAACTAACCTCAGCTAAAATTAGCTAACCTAGCTTGACTAAGTCACGCAAGCTAAGCTAACGTTGGCTGGCTGAATGAAGCAACACTTGGATTTGCCTGAAAGTTTGCGATTCTAGCCAACCTACAAACACAGCTTAGCCAGTTAACGTTACCAAACAAAACACGAGGCTTCCCGTTCCACCTTAAACTGCGCAACCCTTTAAGGTGGAACGGGAAAAAAAGTCGAAAAGCGAGCTGGTGAATAAGCTAACCTAACCTAGCTTCGTTGTCGTGCGCTGGAGGCACAGAGTTTGTGGTAAACGCGGTCTATTTTATGACTTTACAGCATATTAGAAGATAAATGCTGCTAGTGATTCAGACTCACCTACACAGCGCGGTTTTACGGAGGAGACTGCGTCGGCAGTAGGAAACACTCGAGGGCAACGAGGAGAATCTGAACTCGAATCCGGGCTGTGTCTCAAACTGCTCCCTTACTCCCTGCTCACTAGGTATGGCACTACGTGGGGCTAAAACCATAACGCCTCCTACACTCAAGCGTGTCGTAACATTTCCAACAAAGATCCGTCCAGTGTTCAGATAGCGTGCGCATGTTATAACTAACTGCACTATTTTGGGTGAAATCGTCAACGAGTCACGCCTCACATGGTGCACTACATAGGCAGCAAGGCGACATTTGCGATGCGGCCTGAGACTCAACCTTGGATTGGCTATTCGGACTCGTAGAGCAGAGCATCGTGGGAAACGAGTTGCAACAACAAAGGAGTGCTGCGAGCGCTCGAGTGTCCACATTTAAGGAGTAAAGCAGGTAAGTTACGATACATTTCACAAATTAGAAGGGCTGTTAAAGTTGATTTCGCTCACATTTAGTGATGCATTCCCCCCTTTTGTAACAAAAGCAGCGATAAGCGTAAAGCTTTGTCCAAGGCCGGTTTAGGGGGAGTCTGGCCTCTTCCTATTTCCAGTGTTATATCAAAAACACGACTGCGCAACGCCAGAGGGCGCCCGCGAGCGAGTCGTCAATGAATGGGGGTGAATGGAGCTAAACGGCTAAAAACGAAAAGTTCAGATCGTTTCTAATCACTTGTCCAGAACTCTCTTGCTATATTAGAAAGTAAGTTAAGTGATACTTTTTTTAATCCCACAAACTTCCACCTCCGCATTTAACCCATCCTTGAAGTGAAACACCACATACACACTAGTGAGCACACACACACACACACTAGGGGGCAGTGAGCACACTTGCCCGGAGCGGTGGGCAGCCCTATCCACGGTGCCCGGGGAGCAGTTGGGGGTTAGGTGTCTTGCTCAAGGACACCTGTCATGTGCTGGGGATCGAACCAGCAACCTTCCGGTTACAGGGCCAGTTCCCCAGCCTCCAGCCCACGACTGGGATTTCTAGATCGGAGTATGGTGTTTACACGACCATTTGAAAAATCGGATAACTGCAGAAATTCAGTGATACACACCTTGTAGTTTGCTTGTATCATAGCAAGGACAATATCACTGGTTAAGCTGCTAAAGATGAAGCACCAACACACATCATTAAAGCAGGTTTGCTGTTCAATGTGCACAAATGCAGATCTAACAAAGCTGAGATCAGTTCACAGATCCGCTTATCCGCGTGTGACCATAAACACCTGTATTTGTCAATATTCTTGTCCAGGTGAAATAACATAATTGCCGCAACAGCACCAGCCACTGACAGCCAACAGCGTCCTGTGGGCAGCATCCTGTGACCACTGATGAAGGACTAGAGGATGACCAACACAAACTGTGCAGCAGCAGATGAGCTGTCGTCTCTGGCTTTGCATCTACAAGGTGGACGGACAAGGTAGGAGTGTCTAATAAAGTGGACAGTGAGTGGACACAGTGTTTGTTCAATTTAAACATCAAAAAAGTTATTTTATTAAAATGATCACACAGGTTTGTGTGTTAGCTACTTTGTTTCTTTACAAAAAAAGGTTGTCGGTCATTTATTTAGTGATGTTAAACATTGAGTCATGTTGATCTTCCTATTCTTTAAGGTCTAATTGACCCCATTCAGTGTTTAACATCTCAATTTAAGGGATTGACCTTTTTTTGCATTGTTTTTAATTCGTTTTTTTTTCCAATTTATTGCTAAACATGAAATTGACATGATGATTTCAGTGTTGTATACACATTTTGTCAGTTTTGCTGGTTTAATTATATAAAGTATAAGAAATATCAGCCTGTGACACATTGGTCTTGGTTGTTTTCAATGATATTGAGCTCACTATAAGATGCAGTTTCATAATCTTCAAAAACGTTCCTCTGCTTTACGGTCCTAACTTAACATAACCACACCTGTAGCACTGAGGGACCCGCTGAACATTCGCACCACATGAGGTTAAAACAGAATTCACAACAGAACTGTGATATTTTCCTGGACGTTTAAATTGCTAGGGTCAAACTTACATCACTGATAAAAGAAATTAATTTTATAAATAAAGGGAAATTTGAAGATAGCAAGAGGGTTAAAACTCCAGCAGCGCTGCTGTGTCTGATCCACTCTTACCAGCACAGCACACACTAACACACCACCACCACCACGTCAGTGTTACTGCAGTGCTGAGAATGACCTGCCACCTAAACAGTACCTGCTCTGTGAGGGTTCTGACCACTGAAGAACAGGGTAACAGAGAAACGGATGGACTACAGTCTGTAACTGTAGAACTGCAAAGTGCTCTTATGTTCAGTGAGTGTGGGTAGAAGGTGGTTTACGTAAGTTACCAGTCAGTTTATATCGGTCTTAAAAGTGCAGTAACAAAAACAGCCCATTTATAATCCATAGGGTTTAATATGATGTCGGCCCACCCTTTGCAGCTATATCAGCTTCAACTCTTCTGGGAAGGCTTTCCACAAGGGTTAGGAGTGTTTATGGGAATTTTTGACCGTTCTTCCAGAAGCACATTTGTGAGGTCAGACACTGATGTTGGACGAGAAGGCCTGGCTCACAGTCTCCACTCTAATTCATCCCAAAGGTGTTCTGTCGGGTTGAGGTCAGGACTCTGTGCAGGCCAGTCAAGTTCTTCCACACCAAACTGGCTCATCCATGTCTTTATGGACCTGCTTTGTGCACTAGTGTGCAGTCATGTTGGAGCAGGAAGGGGCCGTCCCCAAACTGTTCCCACAAAGTTGGGAGTGTGAAATTGTCCAAAATCTCTTGGTGCTGAAGCTTTAAGGGTTCCTTTCACTGGAACTAAGGGGCCGAGCTCAACTCCTGAAAAACAACCCCACACCATGATCCCCCCTCCACCAAACTTTACACTCGGCACAATGCAGTCAGACAAGTACCGTCTCCTGGCAACCGCCAAACCCAGACTCGTCCAGCAGATTGGCAGACGGAGAAGCGTGATTGGTCACTCCAGAGAACACGTCTCCACTGCTCTAGAGTCCAGTGGCAGCGCTTTACACCGCTGGAACACTCCTCTTTCTCTCGAAACAAAGCTTGCAGTGCATTGAAGGAATGTCCTCCCCCTACTTTCTCAATCAGGAGCCAGAAGTAACAGTGGATAGAACTTCAATAGAACATCCTAAAACAAAGGAATTAGTTTTTTTCATAATTGTCAGGGAGTTTTCTAAGTAGAGGCTGTTAACCTCAAATTCCAGCCTTATTCATTAGTGACAAAGGCAGCCTGGCTGAGTTATTCTTAGGAATAGGAGCGGAAGCCTGGACCTGCTAGCCGCTCCTGGCCATTCAAAAGGGGAATTCCACTGACATTTCTGCATAATTAAATGGTTAAAATGTAAACAAAGCCACACACCAGTCTTAAAGGTACAGTTATAGTTGTTTAAGGCTGCCTTTGAGTTCTTCTCAGAAGATTCTACTTACGAGTTTGGGGATTGTAAGTGGTTTTGGTCTGAAACTGATTGTGCGCACATCCTAGTCTTTTTTTTTCATGAGCATTAAAAGTACAATACAAATATAAATGGCCTCCTTGACTTAATGCCAGGCCCCAGACTGCATGAGATCATAGAAGAATCAGTGTTGCGGTGCCTTTTCACCACAGCCTAATTCTAAGGGATAAAGAGGTTGTGTAAAAATGAATCACAACCGTTTTGGGTGCATAAACCCTCGTAGATGTTACAAAAGGAGAACAATGTAGAGTCTTGGAGCTTCAAGACTTTGATTACATGCGTTAGGCCTCCTTCAGAAGGATGGTCTGTCTGCTCTATATGATCAACTTGTAGAATCCTACCTCTGTTTTTCCACTGAACAGATCAGGTTTTCGTCAGACATGGACAGCCCTCGTGAAGAGCCGTCTGCTCCTGCTGAAATGCCAGTTAGTGGCCCATCTTCACAGCACATCACGCCGGGTACCGAAGAGGAGGCGAATCCTCAGTCAGACAGGGCAGGAACATCTCAGAAAAGAAGTACCAAAGGAAAAGAACCCTTGAAAAGGAAATCGACGTCACTCAAAGAAAAGAGCAAGAAGAAAAAGAGAAGCAGCGTCAGACGAGCCCCGAGACCCAGTTACACCGTACAGCATGGGGAGGATATGCTGCTCATTATATCCAACATTAACCAGTTTGACAGCGTTTGGAAGCCTAAACGACGGGGAAGCAGAAGAAAGAAAACTAAGACGAAGATCGCCCCCGTCAACAGGAGGAGAAATCCTACAAGGCCCAGATTGTCTAAAGTCACAGAGGAAGCGTCGGTCAATGTGGACCACGCAGAGAGCGCTGACTGGGGCCACAGTCTGCCAGTGGAGGTGCTGGTGAAAATCTTTGAGCTGGCAGTTCTTCAAGATGGTGCCATACCGTTTCTGTGCAGGTACTGACTTATATCTTTTCTTTTCTTTTAAAGCTCATCAAGCTCAAATCATGGAGGTCACCGCTTAGAATTATTGCAGCCTTCAACTGGCTCAACTCCTCAGTGCACTGATGAAAGAGGAATTCCACCAGTCTTTAAAAAGATGTAAACAAAGTCAGTCAGAGTGGTTTGATGTGAAATGGTCATTGTAGAGACTTGGATGTCTTTACCGTGATGGTGAGAGGAACCAGGGGTCACAATGTAGACATTTTATTTACCATCCAAAACCAACAGGCAAGAATTTTTTAATATGTAGTATTGATGATGGTAAAATGGTGGTAAATCTGAAAAAAGGTTGTTTTTTGTCGATTTTGCTGTTTTGCCTTACAACTGCCTGCATGGACCTCCTCAAAGTTTTGAGATGGTTATCATTAAAACAGTGCATCAAACTAGTTCTGGAAGATGAAATTGTAATTGTAAGTTTTGAGAAGGGATTTTTTTAAATAGCACAGAGCTCCTGAGCTGCCTGTGGATTGGATAGACCAGTCAGAAGCAACTAAACTCCAGCTTGACGAATATATGAGGATACAATCACAACATACCATCAGGTTCCCTGAATTCAGCCTTCAAGCCTGAAGCCATAAAAAGTCCATCTATCCATTTTCTAAGCCGCTTCTCCGTCAGGGTTGCGGGGGGGATGCTGGAGCCTATCCCAGCAGTCTTCGGGCGGAAGGCAGGATACACCCTGGACAGGTCGCCAGTCCATCGCTGGGCAGACACACAGACACAGACAGTCACTCACACCTAGGGGCAGTTTAGCACACCCAATTGGCCTGACTGCATGTCTTTGGACTGTGGAAGGAAACCGGAGAACCCGGAGGAAACCCACGCAGACACGGGGAGAACATGCAAACTCCACACAGAGAGGACCCTGGTCGCCCGGCCGGGGAATCGAACCCAGGCCCTCCTTGCTGTGAGGCGACAGCGCTCCATAAAAAGTCATTTATAGAAAATATTTTCAGTTCAAATTTCAACCTTACATCAAGGATTAGGCAGCCTGTTCATAACCATTTCAAGTAATAATTTTCTGTGAGGGAGGTTTTAGAGGAATTAAACTCTTCAGACGTCTGGTTCCTATCAGCACTGTGAGCGATTTTGACTCGGTGAGTTTCAGTAGCTGTTCACATCAGATCACTCCGATTACCTTTTGCATCTTTTTTTGAGTTAGTGGGATTGTTAAAGCGCTGAATTTGGCTTAAAACGTTGTTTAGTAACTCAAACTGTTGTGTTCTGGAAGGGTTGGCAGAGTTTGCCGTCTGTGGAACAGTGCTGCATCTTCCCCAAGCCTCTGGCGCAGTGTGTCCATTGGCTACTGCTGGATTGAACCTGGTAAGAGTCAGTTACCTGGAACCGAACAGAAGATTAGGAACACTATAAACTGGCTAGCGCAAAACAGGTCAGTGGTCTTACCTGTACAGTCTTCATCTCCAACCGAGGGGTTGTGTCAATTTATGGAGCTTACAGGCTCTCGCTGAGATCTAGTCTACATCACATAAAGGCTCTTTTTATTATTTCATTTGTTTGTCCTACCCTGTTTCTTCTCTCCAAGGTTCTCCCAGCTGAGGGATTTCACGCTTTCTCACTGGAAGAAGCACGTCGACTATGTTGTCCAGGTATTCCGAGTTACTCTACTGGATGATATGTGCACTTTTTTTTCTTCTTAATGTTAGTTTGCCTCTGTTAAAGAGAGGAAATAGTTAACGAGTAATTTGTAGCTGAATAGATCTCACTACACTCTGAACTGACCAGAATGCTGGGTTAATTTTACCCAGTAAATCTGTTATTGTCGTAATGCTTTCTCAGTAATTCCTGTCATTTATTTCAAATAAACTGCATGTCTAGGTTAACATGACCAACTGTAAATATGCCCTCTCCTAAATATTGATTTGTGTGACTTCATGATATTCTGAATGAAAATAAGTGAACGAATCCTCTACAGAGATCATACAAACGCACATTTTATCGCATAATTATTGTTACTTTGCTGAATTTAACATATTGTGAAAAACTAAAACACACAGTGTGGTCTATGCAAAAGTTATGGAATATTTTAAAATGGTATATTTAACTATTTAAACTCAGCAAATAAATATAAATTGTGCACGAAAATGTGTAGAAAATGTCATATTTCAGTTTATACTGTGTAGAGGATCATTTTTACTCAGTAAATGGATTAAATATGGGGTGACCGGTAGCGTAGTGGTAGGAAGGGTGAGCCATCATGGGGTTCAAATCCCATGACTGACCAGGTATACCTGGTTGTGTCCTTGGGTGAAGCACTTAATCCCCCACAGCCCCATGCGGTGCTGCTTTGCCTGTTCTGTACCCAGATTGGGTGTTCATGGCCAGCAAAGTTTCCCTTATAGGTCCAATAAATTACATAACAACCCCTTCAAGCTCACTCACAACAGAAATAGTCAATCTAGAGCCGTCCATTAAAGAACCTTCTTCAGATTCCTTCAATAGAACAAGTAGTCGCAAGAAATACAGAGCTAGCCGCAGTCGCAGGTGGAGTTTAATTTGTGTGGTCAGACACTGATGTTGGACGAGAAGGCCTGGCTCACAGTCTCCGCACTAATTCATCCCAGTGTCCAGTGGCAGCGCTTTACACCACTGCATTCCACGCTTTGCATTGCGCTTGGTGATGTAAAGCTTGGATGCAGCTGCTCGGCCATGGAAACCCATTCCATGAAGCTCTCTATTCTGTTCTTGAGCTGATCTGAAGGCCACATGAAGTTTGGAGGTCTGTATTGATTGACTCTGCAGAAAGTCGGTGACCTCTGCGCACTATGCCCCTCAGCATCCGCTGACCGCTCTGTCATTTTACGTGGCCGACCACTTCGTGGCTGAGTTGCTGTCGTTCCCAATCGCTTCCACTTTGTTATAATCCCACTGACAGTCGACTGTGGAATATTTAGTAGTGAGGAAATTTCACGACTGGACTTGCTGCACAGGTGGCGTCCGATCACGGTACCACGCTGGAACTCACTGAGCTCCTGAGAGCGACCCATTCTTTCACTAATGTCTGTAGAAGCAGTCTGTAGGCCTAGGGGCTCGGCTTCATACACCTGTGGCCATGGAAGTGACTGGAACACGGATTTGGGCCACTTTTACCTGCTGTGTAAACGTAGCCTTTTAAGCTCTTTGCTTTTTTAGTGTGTGACTTCAGACTTCTGTCATGAGTGCCGTTAAACAGCAAAAGTCGACATATTGTCTGATTTGGAGTAAAAATGTTTGTTTATTTTGGAGAAATCCTAGATATTTTTATGAAATGACCTGCTGTATGTGAGGGGTGTGACCCCTGCTGATATAGCCATGTCCCCACCAGCTGTAACAGCTAAAATTAACAATGAGACATGTAGGAATTGAGCTTTATGTGTTCTGGAATAAAAAGGGTGAAAAAAAACCTATCCTTTGAAATACGGCATAAGACATCATGATTTTTGTTCTGAATGTTTACGTAGAGGGCTGAAAAATTGATCAAAGCTGTTCGACGGCATGACTGCTCTCATTTAGTGATTATCCTATTTAACTATGACTTTTAGGTCGTGGCAGAATCCTGCGCAAATCTTCAGTCTCTCAAGCTGTCATACTGCGTGGGTGTGACAAAAGAGGCCTTTCAAAACCTTGGCACTGCCTGTCCATCTCTGGAGAGCATAAATGTGCAACACACTGAGGTTTGTATGGAACGGCTTTATGTTAAAACTGCTTATTCAGCCCAGGATTATGCATGCTTATGCCGTAAAGTGCAAGTTGGCCTGAGATCTTTTATCTCACGCTGGTGATGTAATGTAACCTCACGTGTTGCTCTCAATCCCATTATTTAAATCTTGTTGTTTTCTTTCTTTTACAATCTAGTTTCGGGACGATGGCCTGATCTCCTTCCTTGAGACAAACGGAAATAAACTGAAAAGGCTCTTTCTTACACGCAACTCGAAGAGTGAAAAACTACTCAGTGTTTTATGTGTAAGACAGTTTTCCTTTTTTTTCTCTCTTGCTCACTAATGTTACTCTTTACACTGTTAGAAATAAAGTTTCTCTGCAGATACATTTTTTTGTCCATTAAGGTACAAACTATATACACTGACCAGTCATAAAATTATGACCACCTCCTTGTTTCTCCGCTCATTGTCCATCTTATCAGCTCCACTTACTGTATAGCTGCACTCTGTAGTTCTACAGTTACAGACTGTAGTCCATCTGTTTCTCTGATACTCTGTTACCCTGTTCTTCAGTGGTCAGGACCCCCATGGACCCTCACAGAGCAGGTACTATTTGGGTGGTGGGTCATTCTCAGCACTGCGGTGACACTGACGTGGTGGTGGTGTGTTAGTGTGTGTTGCTTTGGTGTGAGTGGATCAGACAGAGAAGCGCTGTTGGAGTTTTTAAACACCTCATTGTCACTGCTGGACTGAGAATCGTCCACCAAACAAAAGTATCAGCCAACAGCGTCCTGTGACCACTGATAAAGAACCAGAGGATGACCAACACAAACTGTGCAGCAGCAGATGAGCTGTCGTCTCTGACTTTACATCTACAAGGTGGACGGACAAGGTAGGAGTGTCTAATAGAGTGGACAGTGAGTGGACACTCCAGCAGCACTGCTGTGTCTGATCTACTCATACCAGTGCAACACACACTAACACAACACCACCACATCAGTGTTACTGCAGCGCTGAGAATGATCCACCACCCAAAACAGTACCTGCTCTGTGGGGGTCCATGGGGGTCCTGACCACTGAAGAACAGGGTAGCAGAGTATCAGAGAAACAGATGGACTACAGTCTGTAACTGTAGAACTACAGAGACCAGCTATACAGTAAGTGGAGCTGATAAGATGGACAATGAGCGTAGAAACAAGGGGGTGGTCATAATTTTATTTTATTTTATTTTTACAGTAAGAGGAGCTGATAAGCTTAGAAACAAGGTCATAATGTTATGGCTGATCAGTGTATATGTTCCCTCAATGGTACAACAGTGGTTTTAAGGTCCAAATGTTAACCTTATAAGTTTTTCCAGGTGAAAAATACATATTTATACCTTTTTTTTTCATCTAATGTTTTAAAATGGATCACTAAAATCAAAAGCCTGGAGGCGAGGCGGGGCGTGTGGAGTCGGTACAGCTTAGAAAATATAATTTCAGTGGATTATGCTTCAGTTATGTTCCCTGACTAAAGGTATTGAGATGAACCCTTGAGGGTCCCACCCCATTGACAAGAGATTAACATGTAATTTGACCAGGGTGCCCAAACTTTAGCCTATGACTGTATAAAACATCTAGGTGTTTGTTTACAGAGGGGGTGCTGTCCTGAACTCAGACTGTTGGAGATCAACACGAAGTTAGACAGTGGATATTGCCCACTTCCTATCTGCATACAGGCTCTACAGGTTGGCTGCCCTAAGCTCCAGGTACAGTGCTTGAAAACACGGTAGTTGCACTCACTGATTTGCAGTTTCAAGGTGTGGAATTGGGTCATTTGACTTGGACTTCAGTCACAAAGTTGATGGCTCGAAACTTCACTAGATCAAAAGGAAAAAATAAGAATAGGAAAACTTCTCGTGTGTACTATGACCATCATTTTGTTGTCTCTTCTGTAAACTGCTCAGTGCAGATGTTTTAGCTTTTAGTATTTGCTGTCTAAAGTCAAACAGTTGTTTTTAGTTTGCTGCACTACTTTTAATGCTTGCACTCTCTTTGTGCATCCATGTACCCTGGATTTTATAATGTATGGAAGAATCGCCACTTCATTAAAACCACCCATCGCTTGACATGAAAACGACTAATGAAAAGTCACATTTCAAGTTTAATGTAAAAAGTATGTAAAAAGGAAGTTCCTTAAAAAAGTAGAAAATACAACTCCATTTCCAAAAATGTTGGGACGTGGTGCAGAATATAAATAAAAATATAATAAAATGCGCAAATCATTTAAACCCTGTATTTTGTTGAAAATAGTACGAAGACAACAAAACAAATGTTGAAACAAAGACATTTTATTTATTTATTTTTGTATTTATTTATTTTTGAAAAATATATGTCCATTTTGAATTTGGTGACAGCTACACCTTTCAAAAACGTTGAGACAGGAGCATGTTTATCACTTCTTATAAGAGACCAGTTGTAGCTTTGAACATCAGATGTGTCCTCTTTAGCTTTGACAATGCAGCATTCATGATTTTCAGAAGCTAATTGTAAGTTTTGATTCGTCGGACCACAGGACACTTCCACTTTGTCTCAGTCCATCCTGAATGAGCTCAGGCCCAGAGAAGGTGGCAGTGTTTCTGGCTCCTATTTATATTTAGTTTCTTCTTTGCGTGGTAGAGTTTTATCTTGTACTCATGGATACAGCGACAAACTGTGTTCACAGGCAATAATATTCAGAAGTGCTTCTTCTTCTTCAGACGTCTGAGCCCATGCAGTGATCTTTCCGCTACAGAATTATGTCTGTTTTTAATCCTGTGCCACCTGAAGGGGCCAAAGGTCATGGCCAGCCAATACATACTGTCAATGTCTTGTCAAAGAGATACAGAGATTTCTCCAGATTCTCAGAATCTTTTAATGATATTATGTACCGAAAAGCAAAAGGTCTTTGCTGTTTTACGTTGAGATATATTGTTCTTGAATTGTTGCACAATTTGCTCATGCAAATTTCACAGAGTGGTGAACGTCTGAAAGACTCCGCCTCTCTGGGATGATCTTTTGTACCCAATCATATTTTATATCCAATCACCTGTTGCCAATTAACTGAATTAGTTGTGAGATGCTCCTCCAGGAGTTTATATATATATATATATATATATATATATATATATATATATATATATATATATATGAAGCAGTACACAACTTTACCAGTCTTTTGTTGCCCCTGTCCCAACTTTTTTGAAATGTGTTGCTGGCATCAAATTCAAAATTAAATTAAAAAATTATAAAATATTTGTCCTATTTTCTTGATTTGCAGATCATTGCACTGTTTTTATTTACATTTTGCACAGCATCCCTCTTGTTTTGAAACAGGGTTTTGTGTGTGTGTAAGTCTTTTGCTGAAATTTCATTGCCTTGCCAAATAATGTTTTAAACACTTGTATGATGATGTGAATTTAGCATGAGTCATGCTAATTATTAGTTATTAATACATTTGAATATATAAACGTAGAACCAGTCATGGTCTGTGGAAGCAGCCCACTCTGGTTGCACAGTTGATTCTCTGCCGACTTTATTCTCACAGTTTTTCCTCGTTGTTTCTGGTTTTAGATTTTCAGGCTGATGAACGTTAGCCCTATACCAAAAATGATTCGCAACACACCCAGCTCCACTCCTGGCTTCCCCCTGCTGGAGGAATTGTGTATAGCCTCTTCAGCGCATTCCTTACTAACAGATCTCGACCTGCTAAATGTTCTCCATGGCTCCCCCCAGCTGCGGGTGCTGGACCTGCGTGGCTGCTCACGCGTAACTGCTATGGGACTCCACAGTCTGCCCTGTGAAGGTAAAGTGTTGTTACATATAGAGACGCAAAGCTGTTCTCGTCAAACAGAATATTGTTTTAGTAAATTAATGTTATATACTATAAAACATTAGCTCATATTTTTATGTCATGACAGTGAATAAAAACAGGCTAAAATATGGTGTGTGCTGCTGTGAGTCAAGCCTGAAATAATTATATAAAGTCAGAGGCGTCGAGTCTGGGGTTTTTCACACGTCTTTACATATGAACCTCATGAGCACTGGCTCAAAAAGAAGGTCTGGCTCAATGTTTAGGTCTCAAATCGTCTTAAAATCAACATTGCACTGATGAAGATTTGATGACAGTAGTCGATAATTCACTCACATCCTCAGAAGATGCATTCTTCACCATCCTTCTTCACCATCTTTCAGTGCATTCACAATCATTAGATTGTGCAATTACACATTTCCACCAGAGAGGTCTCCAAATCCCCAAATCCTACATAGCGCAGCTTTGAATTAGACATTTAGCCCACTGTTCCTTGCTCAGTAGATTAGAGAAAGCAACCATTTGATGCTGCACCAAAAATGACAACCTGCTAGTCAAAGGATTTCATCTATTTTTAAAAATAAAATCTAATATATTCATGAAAACGTGTTCATGCTGCACCTTATTCTCTCAACGGTTTTAGAGCTGGAGTGTTTGTACTGGGGGCTCTATTTCAATAGCAACGTTATGGTGGCATCCAACAAGGGCATCCACATGCTCACTCAGAAATGGAGTAGCACCCTGCGTGAGCTGGATCTGACCAACCAACCTTTCACAGAAGAGGACATGGAGATTGCAATGGGCCATCTGGCCCACAGCCCTGGAGCAGATGCCTTCCGCTCCTTGAATGTCAGTGGGACAAAGATCACCTCATCTGCACTCAGGTACTAACAGGAGCTCTCCTGCCAATGAGGGAGCAGTAATCGAAATATATTATATTATATTTTAGTATTTATATTTTGTGTATTTATAGTATTTATTATAGTATTTATTATTATATTATTAATATATAATATTATAGTATAGTATTTATACTATACTTTATATTATAGTATTTATATTTTTATATTTTTTTTATAGTATTTATATTTTGAGACTAAAGTGCAGATTAACTAACGATTTACAAAGTAGCTTTCTTGATTATTTCATGCAAAGGTACAAAGGTCTTTTAGCGTCCATAATAAGACCAAAGGAGTGGTCGCTGCTGTTTTGTGATTTTGCCTAATTGCATCTGCATTTATAGGAGCTTCCCTCTCAAAGCTCAAAACCCTGGGAGAAGATTAATGTAATGAGACATCTACTTCCATTTACCAAGACCGACAGTAAATACTGTCTGCACTGTTTAACTCCTGTGAAAAGATTGTCTTATTTTTGGTGTTCAGAGGGGAAAAAAGACACATTTTCAGTTTCACACACATTTATTTTTAATAGAAAAAACACAAACCCATGCATGCCACATTAAGAATAAAGTTGTAAAGGGGAAAAAAATGAAACCAAATAGTTTAAATGAAAAAAGTGATTTAAACTACTGTTTCCTAATACTTTGGGTAGATTTTACATTTCAACGTGAAGGTTTTTCCTAAATAATGATTTGACAGTTGGCTCTGCAGTGCTTGCTTTACTAAAGCTACTCCATACTTTGTTATTCCTGCATGCTGTAGTTTCTGTGCTCTATAACAGAGATGCCACGGCCATTCTTTGAAGTACTGCACGTAGATGTCCTGCGCAACCGTTTTAAACTCAAGCAGGAAGCAGGATTTAATTGATCAATTATTGGAGGAGAAAGTTAAGAGGTTACGCTCAAAATTGCAACCTCAGTGAATCTAAGCAGGAATTTACAATATTACATATTTTCTAAAGGCACAACACAGAACTCAAGTTTGTCTCCTCCGCTAACAAGCAAAGAAAATCCAGAAACGGAGAAAATCAACTGAGAAAATAAGTGACTGTCAAAATAATGCCTTATTTTCTCCACAATAACTGCTTATGTTGAAATAAATTACACACTTTCTTGGTAATAACTATCATTTTAAAGGTATGTGAGTCAAACACTTGGTTAAATTGTTCTGGTCAAATTTGAATTAAGATTAAGATTCAGGTCAGATAAACTGCTACATTGGCTACCCCAACAGTGCAACTTGTCGTTAGACTGGTGGTAATTAATGCCTTACTTAGTACATCTGCCCCTAAATTACATTGTGCATGCAGAGTTGGCAGTTTATTGAGTACGCCTGTTTCGTGCCTTTACTCATTGGCCGTTTTATCAGAAACGCCTACCATATAGATACACATTTTAGGTTTACAGTTACTAACTGTAGCTACTCTGTTGCTGCACAATTGATCACCCCCCCCTCAGTTAGATATTATTTGGGGCATATCTAGACAGAGGCAGCTCTGTGGTCAGAAACTGGCCATTGATGGAGTTCCAGAGGATAGTTAATGCAAACTGTCAGTTAATAGCTACAGTCTCTAACTGTACATCAGCAAGGTGGAGTTCCAAGCTGGGGGGGTTGTGAAAAAGGCATGTATTTAGAGGCCTATAACTGTATGCATGCTTTTGGTCATGTATCGTTTTGAACTGTCCTGCTTAATGTACAATTGACCAGTTAACGGATAACATTAACATTATCTTCAATTTCACAGGTTACTAGTGGCCCCGGCTACAGCTCTAAGCTACTTGAATCTATCCTCTTGCCGTTACCTTCCAAGAGGACTCAAACGGGTTTATCGTGGCCAAGAGGACATTCAACAGCTCCTGGATAAATTGTAGTGTCTTGTTTTTGTACATGGGTTTTGAAAGTTTTAGTTTACAACTGCATTCAATGGTGTATTGACATGTTTGTATTGTGGTAATGCAGTTAGGAGTTCGCAAATGATCATAGTTCAGTTGGTTCATAGGATTGACTAATGTGCAAGAAGTGTGACGTTGTAGTAGTATGATGTTATGTATGAACACAACCTGGAATTGTTGCAACATCAAAGCTCTTCCAGTGTTATGAGGTAACAAAGACATTGTGTAATTTAAGTTTGCTTGTTATAATGTTAACACATCAACAGCTGTGGTTTAAGGATGTTTTATTCATATGCAAAAGACAAAGAAAACATTCCAGTAAGGTGCAGCAGATGAAGAAAAACATTCAATATTCCAGTGTGAATGAGAAAGGTGTATTGAGAATAAAGATTCATATTTTCTTATGTTTTTAGTGCATTCTCTTTTCTTCCAGTCAAGTATTGCTGATTGGGATGTTTTCATCAGATCTTAATCAAATAGACATATACAAATGTACCCAAAATCAGTGCACTAACAGTCAAATCTGAGACGTTTTACCATTTCATGGGTTCTCTGTATTAACACATCACAATAAGGGAGATATGGATGGCAGGGAAAATGTAACGGTTTTCAGAACAATGTATTTTAAGGAGAACAGGTAAAACTTAAAATACTAAAACATGAAAGTCCCAAAACACATATATTGTTACTAAAATATAACCGTTTAGTACATGAAAGCAAAATAATCTAACTAAAGTTTATGTAGAAGTAAAATATCTATGAAAAAGTTGTTTCCCCTTTACCAATGGCATCGTTTTGAAGTCTGTAAAAAAGCAGGTACATGAAAGCTCATGACGATATCTGCCAGGAAATGTTTAACGCATGGTTAAGTCAGTGTCACATAGGTTGTATCAGGTTCATCTGTGAATCTACTTCTTTAAAAGAAGTAAGTTTAGTCCAGTGTTAGGGTCTTTCACACATCTCTCGATGAGCTGCAAGTATGTGAGGTTTTCTTTTGTGTTGGGGTCGAAGAAGCCCTTGGTGTCATCTCCTGGGTCAGAAAGGATCTGGTTCATTTCTTCATCGAAATATCCTCTCTGGTAGGCCACTTCCACAGGGACACGATGGCTGTGTACTGGATCAATGATGCCCCCAGTAGCAATCTGGGCTTCCAGAAGACGAATCCCGTGGTCTTTGACAATGAGATCTTTCTTCAATGCCTGGAAGAGTGAGATGGTATTTTCAGTGTGAGGGTCAGTGTAACCAGTGACTGCTCTCTCTGCAGACAGAAGTTTGTTCTTCCATTCAGTCCCCACAACTCCCTGAGCCACTGCCTCTTCTACTGAGAGTTTTTTGTTCTTCACTGGATCAATCACAAAGCCAGTAGCTGCCTGAGCTTCCAGTAAAACCAGTGAGGTTCCAGGAGTCAGAAGTCCTTTAGACTTGGCATCGTAGATGCTCATGGTCTGTTTGGTTGACTGCACAAACACCCCTGCAATGCAGTCGGTTCCTTGCAGATACTTTCGTACAGAATCCATTTTGCTTATGTGGTCAGCTGTGACCTTCCCAGCACTTAGGTCTTCATAAAGTTTCTTATCAATGATTTTAGATATCAGCAGCTCTTCAGCAGTCACTTCCTTTTTGATGCCTTGGAAGGTCTGGGCTTGTTTTGTTTCAGTGGTGGTGGTTGTGTTGATAGTGGTAATAGTTGTGCTAGATGTCTTCTGCTGAATAATTGTCAGAACTTGCTCCAAGAAGTATTCAATTGTGATTGTGCCAGATTTAAGCTGCTGGACCAGATCTCTTCTCTTCTCCTCTGTGATGTATTTAGAGTGTAAGAGATCCCAGAGAGATACCACCTGCCCTTGGAATTTACCTTCGGCCTTGTTTGTGGTTGTGGATTTGAGGATGTTCTTTGTATGTTCATCAATGAAGAAGTAGAATTCTCCCTTCTTCACAATGACAAGCAGGCTTAGACCTGTCTCTGGATCTTTCACACATCTCTCAACCAGCTGCAAGTATGTGAGATTTTCTTGCGTGTTGGGGTCGAAGAAGCCCTTGGTGTCATCACTTGGGTCAGAGAGGATCTGGTTCATTTCTTCATCAAAATATCCTCTCTGGTAGGCCACTTCCACAGGGACACGATGGCTGTACACTGGATCGATGATGCCCCCAGTAGCAATCTGTGCTTCAAGAAGACGAATCCCATGGTCTTTGACAATGAGATCCTTCTTCAAGGCCTGGAACAGTGAAATGGTATTCCCATTGTGAGGGTCAGTGTAGCCAGTGACTGCTCTCTCTGCCGACAGAAGTTTGTTCTTCCATTCAGTCCCCACAACTCCCTGAGCCACTGCCTCTTCTACTGAGTGTTTTTTGTTCTTCACTGGATCAATCACAAAGCCAGTAGCTGCCTGAGCTTCCAGTAAAACCAGTGAGGTTCCAGGAGTCAGAAGTCCTTTAGACTTGGCATCGTAGATGCTTATGGTCTGTTTGGTTGACTGCACAAACACCCCTGCAATGCAGTCAGTTCCCTGCAGATACTTTCGTACAGAATCCATTTTGCTTATATGGTCAGCTGTGACCTTCCCAGCACTTAGGTCTTCATAAAGTTTCTTATCAATGATTTTGGATTTCAGCAGCTCTTCAGCAGTCACTTCCTTTTTGATGCCTTGGAAGGTCTGGGCTTGTTTTGTTTCAGTGGTGGTGGTTGTGTTGATAGTGGTAATAGTTGTGCTAGATGTCTTCTGCTGAATAATTGTCAGAACTTGCTCCAAGAAGTATTCAATTGTGATTGTGCCAGATTTAAGCTGCTGGACCAGATCTCTTCTCTTCTCCTCTGTGATGTATTTAGAGTGTAAGAGATCCCAGAGAGATACCACCTGCCCTTGGAATTTACCTTCGGCCTTGTTTGTGGTTGTGGATTTGAGGATGTTCTTTGTATGTTCATCAATGAAGAAGTAGAATTCTCCCTTCTTCACAATGACAAGCAGGCTTAGACCTGTCTCTGGATCTTTCACACATCTCTCAACCAGCTGCAAGTATGTGAGATTTTCTTTTGTGTTGGGGTCGAAGAAGCCCTTGGTGTCATCACTTGGGTCAGAGAGGATCTGGTTCATTTCTTCATCAAAATATCCTCTCTGGTAGGCCACTTCCACAGGGACGCGATGGCTGTACACGGGATCGATGATGCCTCCTGTAGCAATCTGTGCTTCCAGAAGACGAATCCCATGGTCTTTGACAATGAGATCCTTCTTCAAGGCCTGGAACAGTGAAATGGTATTCCCATTGTGAGGGTCAGTGTAGCCAGTGACTGCTCTCTCTGCAGACAGAAGTTTGTTCTTCCATTCAGTCCCCACAACTCCCTGAGCCACTGCCTCTTCTACTGAGTGTTTTTTGTTCTTCACTGGATCAATCACAAAGCCAGTAGCTGCCTGAGCTTCCAGTAAAACCAGTGAGGTTCCAGGAGTCAGAAGTCCTTTAGACTTGGCATCGTAGATGCTTATGGTCTGTTTGGTTGACTGCACAAACACCCCTGCAATGCAGTCAGTTCCCTGCAGATACTTTCGTACAGAATCCATTTTGCTTATATGGTCAGCTGTGACCTTCCCAGCACTTAGGTCTTCATAAAGTTTCTTATCAATGATTTTGGATTTCAGCAGCTCTTCAGCAGTCACTTCCTTTTTGATGCCTTGGAAGGTCTGGGCTTGTTTTGTTTCAGTGGTGGTGGTTGTGTTGATAGTGGTAATAGTTGTGCTAGATGTCTTCTGCTGAATAATTGTCAGAACTTGCTCCAAGAAGTATTCAATTGTGATTGTGCCAGATTTAAGCTGCTGGACCAGATCTCTTCTCTTCTCCTCTGTGATGTATTTAGAGTGTAAGAGATCCCAGAGAGATACCACCTGTCCTTGGAATTTACCTTCGGCCTTGTTTGTGGTTGTGGATTTGAGGATGTTCTTTGTATGTTCATCAATGAAGAAGTAGAATTCTCCCTTCTTCACAATGACAAGCAGGCTTAGACCTGTCTCTGGATCTTTCACACATCTCTCAACCAGCTGCAAGTATGTGAGATTTTCTTTTGTGTTGGGGTCGAAGAAGCCCTTGGTGTCATCACTTGGGTCAGAGAGGATCTGGTTCATTTCTTCATCAAAATATCCTCTCTGGTAGGCCACTTCCACAGGGACACGATGGCTGTACACTGGATCGATGATGCCCCCAGTAGCAATCTGTGCTTCAAGAAGACGAATCCCATGGTCTTTGACAATGAGATCCTTCTTCAAGGCCTGGAACAGTGAAATGGTATTCCCATTGTGAGGGTCAGTGTAGCCAGTGACTGCTCTCTCTGCCGACAGAAGTTTGTTCTTCCATTCAGTCCCCACAACTCCCTGAGCCACTGCATCTTCTACTGAGTGTTTTTTGTTCTTCACTGGATCAATCACAAAGCCAGTAGCTGCCTGAGCTTCCAGTAAAACCAGTGAGGTTCCAGGAGTCAGAAGTCCTTTAGACTTGGCATCGTAGATGCTTATGGTCTGTTTGGTTGACTGCACAAACACCCCTGCAATGCAGTCGGTTCCCTGCAGATACTTTCGTACAGAATCCATTTTGCTTATGTGGTCAGCTGTGACCTTCCCAGCACTTAGGTCTTCATAAAGTTTCTTATCAATGATTTTGGATTTCAGCAGCTCTTCAGCAGTCACTTCCTTTTTGATGCCTTGGAAGGTCTGGGCTTGTTTTGTTTCAGTGGTGGTGGTTGTGGTGATAGTGGTAATAGTTGTGCTAGATGTCTTCTGCTGAATAATTGTCAGAACTTGCTCCAAGAAGTATTCAATTGTGATTGTGCCAGATTTAAGCTGCTGGACCAGATCTCTTCTCTTCTCCTCTGTGATGTATTTAGAGTGTAAGAGATCCCAGAGAGATACCACCTGCCCTTGGAATTTACCTTCGGCCTTGTTTGTGGTTGTGGATTTGAGGATGTTCTTTGTATGTTCATCAATGAAGAAGTAGAATTCTCCCTTCTTCACAATGACAAGCAGGCTTAGACCTGTCTCTGGATCTTTCACACATCTCTCAACCAGCTGCAAGTATGTGAGATTTTCTTTTGTGTTGGGGTCGAAGAAGCCCTTGGTGTCATCACTTGGGTCAGAGAGGATCTGGTTCATTTCTTCATCAAAATATCCTCTCTGGTAGGCCACTTCCACAGGGACGCGATGGCTGTACACGGGATCGATGATGCCTCCTGTAGCAATCTGTGCTTCCAGAAGACGAATCCCATGGTCTTTGACAATGAGATCCTTCTTCAAGGCCTGGAACAGTGAAATGGTATTCCCATTGTGAGGGTCAGTGTAGCCAGTGACTGCTCTCTCTGCCGACAGAAGTTTGTTCTTCCATTCAGTCCCCACAACTCCCTGAGCCACTGCATCTTCTACTGAGTGTTTTTTGTTCTTCACTGGATCAATCACAAAGCCAGTAGCTGCCTGAGCTTCCAGTAAAACCAGTGAGGTTCCAGGAGTCAGAAGTCCTTTAGACTTGGCATCGTAGATGCTTATGGTCTGTTTGGTTGACTGCACAAACACCCCTGCAATGCAGTCGGTTCCCTGCAGATACTTTCGTACAGAATCCATTTTGCTTATGTGGTCAGCTGTGACCTTCCCAGCACTTAGGTCTTCATAAAGTTTCTTATCAATGATTTTGGATTTCAGCAGCTCTTCAGCAGTCACTTCCTTTTTGATGCCTTGGAAGGTCGGGGCTTGTTTTGTTTCAGTGGTGGTGGTTGTGTTGATAGTGGTAATAGTTGTGCTAGATGTCTTCTGCTGAATAATTGTCAGAACTTGCTCCAAGAAGTATTCAATTGTGATTGTGCCAGATTTAAGCTGCTGGACCAGATCTCTTCTCTTCTCCTCTGTGATGTATTTAGAGTGTAAGAGATCCCAGAGAGATACCACCTGTCCTTGGAATTTACCTTCGGCCTTGTTTGTGGTTGTGGATTTGAGGATGTTCTTTGTATGTTCATCAATGAAGAAGTAGTATTCTCCCTTCTTCACAATGACAAGCAGGCTTAGACCTGTCTCTGGATCTTTCACACATCTCTCAACCAGCTGCAAGTATGTGAGATTTTCTTGCGTGTTGGGGTCGAAGAAGCCCTTGGTGTCATCACTTGGGTCAGAGAGGATCTGGTTCATTTCTTCATCAAAATATCCTCTCTGGTAGGCCACTTCCACAGGGACGCGATGGCTGTACACGGGATCGATGATGCCTCCTGTAGCAATCTGTGCTTCCAGAAGACGAATCCCATGGTCTTTGACAATGAGATCCTTCTTCAAGGCCTGGAACAGTGAAATGGTATTCCCATTGTGAGGGTCAGTGTAGCCAGTGACTGCTCTCTCTGCCGACAGAAGTTTGTTCTTCCATTCAGTCCCCACAACTCCCTGAGCCACTGCATCTTCTACTGAGTGTTTTTTGTTCTTCACTGGATCAATCACAAAGCCAGTAGCTGCCTGAGCTTCCAGTAAAACCAGTGAGGTTCCAGGAGTCAGAAGTCCTTTAGACTTGGCATCGTAGATGCTTATGGTCTGTTTGGTTGACTGCACAAACACCCCTGCAATGCAGTCGGTTCCCTGCAGATACTTTCGTACAGAATCCATTTTGCTTATGTGGTCAGCTGTGACCTTCCCAGCACTTAGGTCTTCATAAAGTTTCTTATCAATGATTTTGGATTTCAGCAGCTCTTCAGCAGTCACTTCCTTTTTGATGCCTTGGAAGGTCGGGGCTTGTTTTGTTTCAGTGGTGGTGGTTGTGGTGATAGTGGTAATAGTTGTGCTAGATGTCTTCTGCTGAATAATTGTCAGAACTTGCTCCAAGAAGTATTCAATTGTGATTGTGCCAGATTTAAGCTGCTGGACCAGATCTCTTCTCTTCTCCTCTGTGATGTATTTAGAGTGTAAGAGATCCCAGAGAGATACCACCTGTCCTTGGAATTTACCTTCGGCCTTGTTTGTGGTTGTGGATTTGAGGATGTTCTTTGTATGTTCATCAATGAAGAAGTAGTATTCTCCCTTCTTCACAATGACAAGCAGGCTTAGACCTGTCTCTGGATCTTTCACACATCTCTCAACCAGCTGCAAGTATGTGAGATTTTCTTGCGTGTTGGGGTCGAAGAAGCCCTTGGTGTCATCACTTGGGTCAGAGAGGATCTGGTTCATTTCTTCATCAAAATATCCTCTCTGGTAGGCCACTTCCACAGGGACTCGATGGCTGTACACTGGATCGATGATGCCTCCTGTAGCAATCTGTGCTTCCAGAAGACGGATGCCATGATCTTTGACAATGAGATCCTTCTTCAAGGCCTGGAACAGTGAAATGGTGTTTCCATTGTGAGGGTCAGTGTAACCAGTGACTGCTCTCTCTGCAGACAGAAGTTTGTTCTTCCATTCAGTCCCCACAACTCCCTGAGCCACTGCCTCTTCCACTGAGAGTTTTTTGTTCTTCACTGGATCAATCATAAATCCAGTAGCTGCCTGAGCTTCCAGTAAAACCAGTGAAGTTCCAGGAGTCAGAAGTCCCTTGGATTTGGCATCATAGATGCTTAAAATTTGCTTTGTTGATTCAACTCTGACCCCAGCTATGCAGTTTGTTGCACCAAGGAATTTTTGAATGAATTCAGTTTGATTGATTTCGTCATCTGTTACTTCATCATTGATGATTTTAGTTAACATTTCTTTTGTTATAATTTTTGATTGAAAAAGCTCACTGGCTGAAACTTGTTTTCTGAGGCCTTTAAAAGAATGTCTCTTTGTTGTAACTTCAATTATTATTGCAATAACCATTTGTATGAGTTCCTCCATTGTTAATTTTCCTGACTTGTACTCTTCAATTAGCTGCTTTCTCTTGTTTGCTGTTATGTACTCAGACATTAATACATCCCACAATGACACCCGTAGTCCTTCAAACTTTCCTGCAACATTGACAAGTGATTTCTCTTTGAAGACTGTTTTCACTTGCTCATCAGTGTATATTGACCTCTCATTATTTTCAGGTACAGGCAAAAGCAGAAGTCCTGTGTTTGAATTTTTGATGCATCTTTCTCTGAGCTGTTGGTAAGTTAGATTTCCTTTTGTGTTTTGGTCTGAATACCATTTTGTGTCATCATCAGGGTTGGCTAGAAGCTGACTGATCTCCTCATCCAGGCATCCTCGTTTTATGGCATGACTGGCAGGCAATCGGTGGCTGAGAACTGGATCAATGATACCTCCAGTAGCAAGCTGTGCCTCCATGAGTCGTAGTCCATGGTTTCTGGGTATAAGATCCTTTTTTATGGCCTCAAGTAAGGCAATTTCCTCACCTGTGTATGGATCTGTAAATCCAGTAACAGCTTGTTCAGCAAGGAGTAAATGCTCAAGTAGATCTGGCCCAATGAGTTGTTCTTTGGCAGCTTCTTCAACAGAGTGATGACTGTTTTTTATGGGCTCAATCACAAAACCTGTTGCTGCCTGAGCTTCAAGTAGTATCAGTGCCATGTCAGGACTGAGCAGTCCTTTTGTTTTGGCTTCGTATATATCCAGCACTCTTTCTGATGGATGAATTTTCACTCCAGCAATGCATCCTGTGCCCTTCAAATAGCGTTGCACTGAATCCTGTTTTACAACTTGTTCCAGAGTAGTTTTTCTATCCTGCAAATCCTGGTAAGTACGGGCATCAATGATTCCAAAATCAAAAAGCTGTTGCACAGAAACAGGTTTTCTCAAGCCCATTGTTGTTTCAAGAGTTGCTTCCCTTTGTTCCAGTTTTTTGATAGTTGTAAGGACTATAGTGACAATGTCTTGTATTTTTAGCAGCTTTGATCGGTATTGTTCAATGAACTTTTGCCTTTGCTCATCAGTGAAGTACTCAGAACTGATCAACTCCCACAGGGAAAGAGATTTTCCAGAAAAGCGGCCAACGGAAATCGCGATTGTATTCTTCTCAAAGTCCTTCTTTATTTCAGAATCAGAGAGGATGTTTTCAGTTTCTTGTTGTGCTTTCCCTTTTTCGGTCAGTGGCAAAAGAAGAAATCCTGAGCCTGGATCCTTGATGCATCTTGTTGTCATCTCTTTGTACGTTAAGTTCTCTTTTGTGTTAGGGTCGAAAAAACCCTTGGTGTCATCACTTGGGTCTAATAGTATCTGGTTGATATCTGCATCAAAATAACCCTTTTTGTAAGCAACTTCAAGAGGTAAATGGACACTTGTCAAGGGATCAATGATGCCACCTGTGGCAATTTGAGCCTCAAGTAAACGGATCCCATGCTGTTGCAGAACAAGGTCCTTCTTCATGGCTTGGAAAAGGGACAAGTTATTGCCTGTGTAAGGATCCTTGTAACCAGTTACTGCCCCCTCAGCAGACAAGAGCTTTTCATATAACTCTGGCCCGATTAATTTCTGTTTTAAGGCCTCTTCAACAGAGAGTTTTTGGTTGTGTATGGGATCAGTGATGAAGCCAGTGGCAGCCTGTGCCTCCAGAAGACATAAAGCAGTACCAGGGGTAAGCAGACCATTTTTCTTAGCCTCATAGATGCTCATTTTCTGACCAGATGGTTTCAGAATCACACCTGCAATGGAGCTGGTTCCTTCTACAGAGTTCCTCACTGAGTCCATCTGAAGAATATCTCTCAGTCCAAGTTTTCCTTCAAGCAAGAATTTGTATGTTTTCTCATCTATGATGTTCAATTTAAGAAGGTCCAAAATAGAGACATTCTTCTTAAGACCCTTGATGTAGAGATCAGCATTCCTCAGAACTTCTTTGTTCTCGATAATTTCCAGAATTATTGTAATGATTTTCTCAATTGTGAGCGTCTTTGATGTGTACCCATGTGTCAGCTTCATTCTCTTCTCTTCTGATAAATATTCAGAGTTAATGAGATCCCAGAGTGTCACTTTCTTGTTACTGAATCTTCCATATTTCACAGTGACATATGTGGCTTGAAATATCTCTTTGATGCTGTCTTGTATTTTGACTCGCTTATCTTTTCCTTTGATTGGCAAAAGGCGGAGGCCTGTGCTGGGGTCAGTGACACATCTGTTCATAAGCTGCAGATATGTAAGGTTTTCCTGAGTGTTTGGGTCAAAGAATCCTTTTGTGTCATCAGATGGATCGTCCAGAATCTGATTCATTTCAACATCAAAGTACCCCTTTTTGTATGCTATATGGACAGGAATTCGATGGCTGTTTACTGGATCTATTATGCCTCCAGTGGCAATCTGGGCTTCCAACAGGCGAATTCCATGATCTTTCAAGATCAACTCTTTCTGCATTGCCTGGAACAACGATATGGTTTTGTTGGTGTATGGATCTTTGTAGCCTGTCACTGCCTTTTCAGCTGACAGCAGTTTTGCATGAAGCTCAGGCCCCACTACTCTAGCCTTAACAGCATCGGCAACTGAAAATTTCCGATTTGTAATTGGATCAATGATGAATCCTGTTGCTGCCTGGGCTTCTAAGAGGATCAGTGATGTTCCTGGTCTTAGCACTCCTTTTCGACGGGCCTGGTAGATTGTCATAACTTGAGAGTCAGGAAGCAAGACCCCTGCAATGCTTGTTTTACCTTGAAGGTATATTTGAACCGATTCATCCTCTGTAATGTCTTCTACGGTTATACTCCCTGTTTTTAGTTTCTCTAGATCATTCTTGGTAATGATATCAGCCTCAGCAAGTTGATCTGCAGTGACCTGGTCCCTGATGCCTTCAAAAATCACATGGGTTGTTCTCTCTGAATGTTCAATAATCTCCAGAACGTAGGTGATTATCCTCTCAACAGTATGGGTTCCTTTTCTGTACTGTTGAAAGATGTCTTGCCTTTGTGTTTCTGTGAAGTATTCTGACATCAGTAATTCCCAAAGTGAAACAGTCATTCCCTTGTACTTTCCATGTGTCACTTTAACCATAACACCTTTGAAGGTTACTTTGGTTTTGTAGTCAATGAATTTGTGATTTTGGCCACCAGTCTCTTCATAGAGAGGCAGCAATGTGAGGCCTGTGGCGGGGTCAATAACACAACGATCGATCAGCTGCAGATATGTAAGATTTTCTTTTGTGTTGGGATCAAAGAAGCCTTTGGTATCATCCCCGGAATCTTCAAGGATGGTGTTCATGTCCTCATCAAAGAAGCCTCGTTTGTATGCAACATCTACAGGAACTCTGTGGCTGTTTATTGGATCAATAATTCCACCTGTGGCGATCTGCGCTTCAAGCAAACGGATTCCATGTTCTTTGACAATCAGATCTTTTGACAGTGCCTGAAACAGTGAAATTGTTTTACCAGTATATGGATCCTTGTAACCAGTGACAGCACGTTCTGCTGCAAGTAGTTTTGCATGGTACTCTGGGCCTACAAGTTTGTTTTTGATGGCATCATCAACACTGAACTGTTTGTTTTCAACAGGGTCTATCATGAATCCAGTAGCTGCCTGTGCTTCTAATAAAATCAAGGCTGTACCAGGCATGAGAATGCTTTTTTTCATTGCCTGATAGATGCTCATTTTCTCATTAGAGGGGAGCACTGCCACTCCCCCAATGCTCCCTTTCCCCTCCAGATACTCCTTAACTGTTTCCATAAGCATGACATCTTTTGTTGTGGTCGTGCCCTTTTGTAGATCATCATACGTTTTTTGGTCAATGATTTTCGATGCCAGCAGCTCAGTGGAAGTCACTCCCCTGCGAAGACCTTTGAATGTAATATACACTGGGAAGAGTTGCAAGCCAGTCTGTGGATCCGAAAAACATTTCCCAACCAGTTGTGAATATGAGAGATTTTCCTGAGAATTTGGGTCATAGAACACTCTCAGGGTATCCACCTGGTCTGTGAAGATGCCTTTTTCGTAATGCCCTAGCTCACAAGCTTTCTCTTCTGAAATGTAACACTGCTCAACAGGATCGTAAATGCCTTTTGCTGAGATCTGTGCTTCAAGCAACCTGATTCCATATTCTTTAGGAATCACATCTTTCTGAATCGCTTGGAATAATGAGATTGGTTGGTTGGTATAGGGATCCACATAACCCTTTCTAGCCTTTTCTGCAGATTGCAGCTTTTCCTTCATCTCTGGCCCAACAATTCCTTCTTTGACAGCATCTTCAACTGAGAGCTTTCTGTTGTTAAGAGGGTCGATGATTCCTTCCGTTGCTGCTTGGGCTTCTAAAAGAGCCAAACATGTTCCTGATTTTAGTAGCCGCTTTTTAAAGGCTTGGTATATGGTGATAGTCTCATTTGACTTTTCGAGAAACACCCCAGCCACTGCCCCTCGGGTTTGGCCATTTTCCTGGACTGCCATGTTCTGATGATCTCTTGCTCCCAAACCTGTAAGTAAAATTAAAAAGGAAAACAGTTCTGAAGCACTGTAATATATGCATATCATTTGTGTAGGAAATTGTGTAGGAAAAGCAGTACCATGTTTTGCACTGAAATACACACATTATATGTGCAGTTACCTCATTAACTGTTACAACAAACTATACACAAATCAGGTTTGCTGTGATAAAAATATGTGTTTATAAAGTGCTACACTTTACTTTAACACATTTTGGCATAACGTTTCTACCGTCTACTATAATGCTGAATTCCACCAACTGTGTCTGCCACCAAAGTTCCCCTGTCACTGTAAAATAAATCCCATAATTATTTTGCAATGAAATGGCTATGAACAGAACTCAACACATAAGT
This sequence comes from Pygocentrus nattereri, assembly GCF_015220715.1. Classification (NCBI taxonomy): domain Eukaryota; kingdom Metazoa; phylum Chordata; class Actinopteri; order Characiformes; family Serrasalmidae; genus Pygocentrus; species Pygocentrus nattereri. The sequence continues at coordinate 5,136,951 of NC_051211.1, read as the reverse complement.
ACATATTATATGAAAGAATAATATATATATATATATATATATATATATATATATATATATATATATTATATAACATAAAATATACCAGGTAAACTAGAATATAAAATATATAAAAGACCAGGTGAGACAGAACCAGGGGCATTATTTCCCTACATTATATTGTTCCTTTTTACTTCTTGTACCTTATTCCTGGAGGAACGTAATTTCACTCCACTGTGTACTTGTACATAGATGGAATGACAATAAAAGCCTCTTGACTTGACTACAGACCAGATGTCAACCATATCAGCTTTTTATTGAAGGCAGTATTCCTTGTTATCATACCACATGCTGTTGACATATCTGGTGATAATTTGGTTATTCATATTATTACAGCCAGGGCTTAGAGGGAGGGGTACTGTATGTCTACTGTAACAACCTCTATTTGTTTAAGTCTCAATTTGTAAATGTGTCTTTTAAAGGCTCCTTTGTAACAAGCAGACATTTTAAAAAGTATTAAAGAGTATTTTAAAATGACCACCTCCTTGTTTCTACATTGTCCACTTAATGTATAGCTGCACTTTGTAGTTCTACAGTTACAGACTGTAGTCCATCTGTTTCTCTGATACTCTGTTACCCTGTTCTTCAGTGGTCAGGACCCCCATGGACCCTCACAGAGCAGGTACTGTTTGGGTGGTGGATCATTCTCAGCACTGCAGTAACACTGATGAGGTGGTGGTGTGTTAGTGTGTGTTGTGCTGGTCAGATCAGTTGGATCAGACACAGCAGTGCTGCTGGAGCTTTTAAACACTGTGTCCACTCACTGTCCACTCTATTAGACACTCCTACCTTGTCGGTCCACCTTGTAGATGTAAAGTCAGAGGCGACAGCTCATCTGCTGCTGCACAGTTTGTGTTGGTCATCCTCTAGTCCTTCATCAGTGGTCACTGGATGCTGTTGGCTGGATATTGGATATTTTTGGTTGGTGGACTATTCTCAGTCCAGCAGCGACACTGAGGTGTTTAAAAACTCCACCAGCACTGCTGTGTCAGATCTACTCAGACCAGCACAACACACACTAACACACCAATAGAAGAACAGGGTAAAAGTGGGTAACAGAGTACCAGAGAAACAGATGGACTACAGTCTGTAACTGTAGAACTACAAAGTGCAGCTATACAGTAAGTGGAGCTGATAAGATGGACAATGAGTGTAGAAACAAGGAGGTGGTCAGAACGTTACGCCTGATCAGTGTATATATGTGTGTGTGTGTGTGTGTGTGTGTGTGCGTGTGCATACAGGCTATCATGACATTCAGGGAAAACATAAGGGTCTGTTTACAAAAATGGGCGGCTGGTGTTTCGCATAGCGACACTAGAGATGCAGGAAGCTGGTAAATGATTAAACTGCATTAATCTTGCAGATTAACTAATGCTTTATCTTTAGGATGCTAATTCTCTAAAGGTCTAGAAGTGGATCATCATGCATGCAGGGAGCTCATCATAGAGATCATTAAAACGATCACTGTACCATAATGAACAGCTGTAAAGGAGCAATAAGATTTTATCACAGTGTCTGGGTACACAAAGCATTAGGCAGTCCAAGTGTCCTTGTAAACTGTAAAAAATCAACAAACTGTCTGCACTGACAGTGTAAACTACCATCCAAAGTCAGCGGACCCAGCCGGACAGAAAGAGAAAAATATTTGATTGTACACTTTCATGAAACTATTTGCAACTCATTTGAACAGTTGCAGCTTTGTGAAAGAAGTTGCATGAAATAGCAAATCAAATATTTTCAAATATTATATTGAATATTCTGTATAAATAAGGAAAGCTCAGGATGTGTTTCACTTAAATTATTACATGAAAAATATTAATGTTATTATTATTATTATTTTACAACTTGAAATACTACAAGGTAAAGGAAAACTTCAATGGTATACAGTTATTTTCTTAGCAAAAGGCATAAAATGCTACTCCAGGTAATCGGATGGATGGATGGATGGATGGATGGATGGATGGATGGATGGATGGATGGATGGATGGATGGATGCTAATTTGACTAAGTAGTTTAGTAAATAAATATGTGCAACTTTGTTTCTAATTGTTTCATGTTGCATTAAAATTATGTTGCATGCAACTAGTTGCATGAAAGCTGCACCATGTAAAACGTCTTTCCCAAGCTACACAGGGCAGTCCAGTCTCTCATCTGTTGATATTTCAGAGATAAGATATACAGACTGTCGCAACAGACAACTCCTTTCAGTGCTATCTTCATTTTGGGTGTGTTCTTGAAGGGACAGGCTCTAAGAAACCTCATTGGTAGGACGTGTTGCACCATCAAACAGCTACCATTTATGGAAGCTTGAGCATATACAGTGTGTTTCAGGTACAGATTAACTCCATAGTAAAGTTTTATAAGATCCACACTCAACACTAGGAAAGGGAGCATTCTAATGGATAAGATAAATCATCCCTAAAGCTGGACAGAACATGCTGGAAATCTCCCTCCTTATCACTCTGACTAAAAGTAGGGAGTATTAAATCACAGCATGTCACAAGACAGCTCACTTTTCTCTCGCTGAGAAATTGCAAATGACATTTCACTCACATACGAAACACAGACTCCCACAGGCAGAGATGACAAGATTAACATTCCTGAAACATGTCTCTCCAGGGATCTTTTGCCATTGGCTGCAAACATCTGAAAGTGGACATCTCCAGATCTTTTACACCATCTATGCTACTTATATAGCACTCTATGTCCGTCACTGCACACGGTTTTTGGGCTTTTGGTCATTGCATGACTCCATCTCCAATGGAAACAATGTTGCATGCTAATATCACCACAAAGTCAGTTAGAAAGTATTCTAGCGAAATTAAATAATCTAAGAATGTACCCAGTTCTGAATAGACTGTCTGTACAGTGCTGTGCAAATTATTCTAGGCAGTCAGCATTTATTGCCTCGTTATTATCTGGCACCTGGTTTGGCAGATCATACTTCATTAGTCAAGCATGCTGGTGATGAAGTTTATAATTCCATGCAATGAGTAAAGGCATCCTGGAGAATCTGGAGCCATCCATCCATCTATTTTCTAAGCCACTTCTCCCTCAGGTTCGAGGGGAGCGGGAACCCATCCCAGCGGTCATCGAGCGGAAGGCAGGATACACCCTGGACAGGTCGCCAGTCCATCACAGGGCAGACAGACAGACACTCACACCCAGGGGCAATTTAGCATGTCCAATTGGCCTGACTGCATGTCTTTGGACTGTGGGAGGAAACCGGAGAACCTGGAGGAAACCCACGCAGACACGGGGAGAACATGCAGACTCCACACAGAGAGGACCCTGGTCGCCCGGCCGGGGAATTGAACCCAGGCCTTCCTTGCTGTGAAGCGACAGCGCTACCCGCCACGCTACCGTGCCGCCCTAATCTGGAGCCAAACTGTAGCTATTAACTACTTAAGATATCAGCCAATTTTTTTGAAGAGATACAGCAAAAAATGTACTTTTTTTCAAAATAAATGTTTTTAAATAATAGTGCTCAGGTGCTTTAGCGCATACAATGTATACACAGTCATATGCAAAAGTTGGTCAAACTACGTTCTAAGCGAAGTTAACACACCCTCTACGGAGAGAACACTTCTGCACCTTTTAATACACAGTTACTGGTTGTAAAACGTTTGCTGAATTTTGCATGTTGATGAAAAATAAAACATAAAATATGTTCTGTACAAAACATATGACACAGTTTATTTTCCAGGACTGAGCTCAACAAGTAAACAGAAATTGGGCACCACACAGTATAAAAAAAGGAACATCAGATCAACCTTTAAAAAATGACATCATATAGTAACAAGCAGTTGAACGAGTTTTATTCAACGCGAAAAATTCCATTGCTTGAAAGGAGCATTCGCTCAAAATATAGAAGTTGAATAAAACTAATTTATTTACTTTCAGTTTACTAGTAATGTTTTAGGTTGGTCTGACAAGCCATTTTTACAATGCAGTTTGCAGAAGAAGTATATTTATACATTTTCTCTGTGGAGGAGTTATTTTCACTTAGAAAATCAAAAATGAGCATGGAATTGTGTCCAAACTTTTCCGTACGACTGCATTTAGCCGCTGTCCAAAGAAAATCTCCAAAATGATACGTTTACAGCAAAAACTCTCTTAACTTCTAATGTAAGCTAATGTAAAGTGGTTTTATTCCAAGGATGAAGTTGGAGCATTTCTACTGGCCCATCCATCATGAAATGTCCAATGTAAATGACAGCTGGCATGCTCAATTGATGTGAAAGATATTTTGGATTAAAAGTTTATCTGTACGGTGTCTGAAGCTTCTTTAGTCTTCCACCGGAGCTCCAAGGCCCTGGCAGCTTAAAACTCTGTAATTAGCTCTGTGCCAACTGTATACATAAATCATCCCACACCTCCCTGAACCACTGAGCAGGAGAATAATTAGACTTGCTTTGTGATTCATGAGTCTATGACATAATTCTATCTGTAAATATGCACAATTGTATGTCTCACAACTAAAAACAGTCATAGCAGCCGCCTTGAAGCCGAACAGTGAACGGTGCGTCGGAAAATACATGAGAAAATCTATTAACAGTTCCACAGAGTTTGAGGCAAGAAAGGTATTGTGACTTCACTCAGAGGCCCGTATTACTGCGTTTACCAAACATGCATTTGTTGTGGTATTTGCTGTACAGTAATATGACACTTGCTACAAAGCACAAAGGCCATATTGTCAGAAATAGCGCCACAAGCCCAAACAACAAAACCCAAACTACCCAAATCTGTTTGAATTCACTCCAGATCAGCTCAGATCTCAAGAATGAGAGGCACTGCCTTGTCCAGAAGACCCACCCCAGTTCTTGTGCAACAGCCTTTTTATATTCAAATCAGGGAAAGCGTCCTAACAACACCTGGGTTATATGTTCTTTTGCGCTGATGTGGCAATAGAAAAACATTTTACGAGTCGCTCTGGAATTTGTTCTAGCAACAGTGATGGGTTTCGGCATGCAAGGTTCATGATGTAGACCTTGTTAGTGATGAAAAGCATTCTTTCTTCATGATGTAAATGTCCCAAACACGTCTGGAGTAGCGACGGAAATGACACCTTTCCTGCACGGGCATATTTTCAGCCTCCTGCATGGAAGACCGCGAGTATGGGCTGGGCCGCTGGACGCTCCTTTTGTGTAGCTTAATACATTCACATTGACAGCGGGAGAATAAACTATGATTCAACAGCTTTTGTCTGTTTATTTGGGCGGTAGGTGTTTATTTACTCAGAAAAGGACAGTTATCGGGAATAATATCAATACAATAACCTGTTTAACCATTTCCAAGCCTTTTTTGTAGCAACCCAGTATTATTTGTATTTATCATCCTTTGATTGGTCAGTGCAAAATACATTTTACTCTATTATTTCTTATTTTTGTTTACCCATCATTTAAAAGGTGTCCCTTTAGTGAGTAATAACACCCTGGGAAAAGGACATCTGTTATCTACCATATAAGACCATAGAAGTGAGTGACCCACCCTTAAATTATGTTTAACAACCATCACCACATACACTGCGCCTCAGTCATGAATGATCAAAGGTTGGCTGGGTGGAAATGTTTGCAGTGCCTCTTTACTGCATGACCATAACTGTGGATCTGCTGCAGGACACTGACCCAAATGAACCTATTCTGCTACGCTTCCTCTGCCACTTCCTCACGTCCAGAGTAAATACAATGGAATGCGCTCTGTCAGCAAAGTGGTGAAACATGAAAGAGAGCGATGTCCAGACAACGTTCAGACGTTACTCCTTACCTCAGTTTGTGAGCTCGTAAGATGGTCCGGTCTCTGTCAGGCAGGAGATTTGCCACATGCACACTGGTACAGGGAGCGTGGAAGGTGCGCTTTCAGTCCTCTGCTGCTAGACCTTATCTACAGGAGGAAAGCTCCACCCCTGGAACACTCCTCTTTCTCTGGAGACAAAGTAAATGGCCTGCAGTGCATTGAAGGAATGTCCTCCCCCCAACTTTGCTGGTCAGGAGCCAAAAGTAACAGTGGATAGAACTTCAATAGAACGTCCTAAAACAGAGGAATTGTTCGTTTTTTTCCTAATTGTCAGGGAGTTTTCTAAGTAGAGGCTGTTAACCTCAAATCCCAGCCTTATTAAATCATGGAAAAGGCAGCCTGGCTGAGTTATTCTTCAGCTATAGGACTGAGGAGCGGAAGCCTGGACCTGCTAGCCGCTCCTGGCCATTCGAAAGGGGCATTCCACCGACAATTCTGCATAATTAAATGGTTCAAATGTAAATAAAGCCACTTAAAGTGGTTTGATGTGAAGTTTCATTGTAGAGGAACTTGCTACGTCAGAATTGTTCACAGGAGTCCACAAGAGTTCAATGCCTCTAAAAGCTCCTTCACAGAAAGCAGTTAGACGAAATGTGGTCACTGCACTTGCTGATGGCTGAGACATTGTGTTTCTACAGTTTCAAGATAAGATTTTGATCTAAAAGTAAAACCTTTTGTATCCATTCAGTGCAAACCACTGTAAGATGAAGTAGCACACAAAAAAGATTTATCACTCTTCATCATCAGCATTACATACACCGATCAGCCATAACACTATGACCACCTCCTTGTTTCTACGCTCATTGTCCACTTTATCAGCTCCACTTACTGTATAGCTGCACTCTGTAGTTCTACAGTTACAGACTGTAGTCCATCTGTTTCTCTGATACTCTGTTACCCTGTTCTTCAGTGGTCAGGACCCCCATGGACCCTCACAGAGCAGGTACTGTTTGGGTGGTGGATCATTCTCAGCACTGCAGTAACACTGATGTGGTGGTGGTGTGTTAGTGTGTGTTGCGCTGGTCTGCACTGGTTTTAAACACCTCAGTGTCGCTGCTGGACTGAGAATAGTCCACCAACCACAAATATCCAGCCAACAGCGTCCTGTGGGCAGCATCCTGTGACCACTGATGAAGGACCAGAGGACGACCAACACAAACTGTGCAGCAGCAGATGAGCTGTCATCTCTGACTTTACATCTACAAGGTGGACCGACAAGTTAGGAGTCTCTAATAGAGTGGACAGTGAGTGGACAGGGTTTAAAAACGCCAGCAGCTGATCCACCACCAAAATAGTACCTGCTCTGTGAGGGTCCATGGGGGTCCTGACCACTGAAGAACAGGGTAACAGAGTATCAGAGAAACAGATGGACTACAGTCTGTAACTGTAGAACTACAACGTGCAGCTATACAGTAAGTGGAGCTGATAAAGTGGACAGTGAGCATAGAAACAAGGAGGTGGTCAGAACGTTCTGCCTGATCAGTGTATAAAAGCTCAGAACTGCATCATGCAATCATTTGAAAAAATCAGTGGAATTTCCCTTCAAGGGGTTCCTCTTTAGCTCTGTCTCACATGTTAGCAGGTTTTATACCAGCTGACTATCACTCTAATCACTGGTGACTGGCAGTTCTTGTTTCTTTTTATGAGTGAGAGGAGCTGCGTTGCATAAGGGTTCAAGGCAGTTCGCTCTGAAAGGAATGGTCTGGCAAAAAATCAGATTTGCACAATGTTCCACTTACCACAGATGTGGCTGAGCCAGCAAGATGTGTTTGGTGTCCAAATTTTGCTTCTTTTAATTTCAAACTGGAGCTAATGTTGCTACACTGTAAAAAAAATGGTTCGTCAGTTCAACCTGAAAAATGACTTTATGCTGTAATAAGCATTTGAATGTTTGATTCTGTCTAAAGAAATGAGATCAAAGTCATTTTTTGAGTCAAATAAAACTAGTTCAGTTGCTTGTTGCCATATAATGCCATTTTTTTACATTGAATGGACAAACCATTTTTTTTACAATGTAAGAAACACTAGAAGTCAATAGTCACCCAAATCTTTTACTTTAAGGTTGTACAGGATTGTTGATGTGGTTTTGGACACAGTATGATTTACTGTGAGCTACAAAACATAAAAGTTCTCCCTTTAGCTCAACGCAGACACTTTAGACAAGAGGTGTGGGGCCAAATTCTGACTCCCAAACAGGCACAGGAACGCCAAAGACCACGTTCAGAAGTCATAAATGCAATCTAAGACCCACCACATTACTGTTTTTTTAAATCAATACAGCTATAACAATTTATGTAAGTACCAGATGTTTAAAATATCACAAGGGTCCAGAGTAGGGTTCTACTGTAGCAGCTGTAGCCAGTCAGCAGCCTGTCCATGTTGTCCACCTTCACACACACACACACACACACACACACACACACACACACACACACCCACACGCACTAACATGTGTGGAGGCCATGTAGGAGGAGAACAGAGTGAAGGATACAGCACCTCCACACTTCAGACAAAAAAGTGTTGTGCCAAATTCTGACTTCCTTTTCAAGCGCAAACACTACATTCAGAATTCAGAAATGCAATCTAGCGTCCATATGTCATACGTCATAATGTGACTGTGAGTCTGATACAGTGGGGGAGTCAGAATTTGGCACATCTGTTGCCTAAAACAGTCGACCACAGTGTTCAGCTCCACAGTCAAGCATTGTTCATGTTCATAGCTCACAGTCACAGCCGTGACTGTAAATCTCCCGAGCTTGCAAGTTCTCAAAGGTGTCACGCAGTTCTGGTGATCATCACAGTAACAGCCCAAACTGGACTCCTGCATGTACTTAGATTTCCCTGCCCAGCGTTGCTGAGCAATACAGTCACCTCATATTAAACACCATAATAGTGATTTTGCATGCAGACGTTTACAAAGTTTACAGTAACAGTTGCTCAGCAAAACCAGCCAGAATCCAACGTGCATAAGCAAATTTCCCTGAATGCGGCATTCAGCTTCATACACTGTGAAGTCAAGTTTACAGGAGCAATGCGCTTTGATGACGTGTTCAGACAAACGAACACACATGAACAGATTTCAGACGTTTGAGGTTACTACTGAGTTCAATTATCAATATGCGTGTCATCTGACTGAGCAAATTAATTCATAAATAAAAGACTGGCAGACATATTAAACACATATTAAACACACACACACACACACACACACACATTTTCTAAGCCGCTTCTCCCTCAGGGTCACGGTGTGGGGGGGGATGGGGGTGCTGGAGCCTAGGATACACCCTGGACAGGTCACCAGTCCATCGCAGGCCGGTCCTAATAAACTGTAAAAAAATTAGATCGACCTAAAAAAATGACTTCAAGTGGTAACAAGTAAATTAACTAGTGTTGTTCAGCCCAAATTAAGATTGTGAATCAAGGATTCTTTCAATCAATGTCATTTTCTGAGTTGAATCAAATGACTTTAATTGCTTGTTAATACATTAAGCGTTTATTTTTAGTTTGATCTGACACACTTTTTTACACTTTAATAAAAGAAAATTTAAGGCACCATGTTGGGGGGATTTGGAGGGAGGGGAGGGGCAGGTTGGCTCATGGTTGTCAAATTTATGCTGTTTATCAAATTCTATCAAACTGTTTTTCATCACCCACCTTCATATTTCTATTAAGATTTTGCTGACAGCAAGAAGCAAAATCTGGACACCACACATACCACAGCTGGCCGACTACATCTGGGGTGAGTGGAAAGTTGTGTATATTTGACCTTTTTCACTTTTCTTTCACAGAAAGATTCAGGTTTAATGGCAAATGCCAAGAAGACAAGTGGTGCTCTTATTGGACCACGTTTACTAATTTTTGTCCATTATTCCAACACATCACTGTAAACAAGTTCAACCTAAAGTAATTAGCCTACTTTTTGTGGTAACAAACAACTTAAATAGCTTTATTCAACTCAGTGGTCTGGTGGACCCAACACATTAAATCAATACAGCCACAACAATTTATATAAAAATACCAGATGTTCAAAATATCACAAGTGTCCAGCGTAGGGTTCTCCCTTAGCAGCTGTAGCCAGTCAGCAGCCTGTATATGTTATCCACCCTCACGCACACACATATACAAACACATACACACAGACACACACACACACAGCAGGCCATGTAGGAGGAGTGTGACTGAAGGACACAGCACCTCCACACTTTCACTCCCCGTGAGTTCAGCCCAACACCTCATGTGTAATATAGATGTGTTGGGGGTGAACAGAGTGAAGGAGTGTTATTTTATATGTTCTCAGAAAAAATGAGATAAAAATAAATCCTAAACAAATCCAAAAAAAATAAAACCTAAAGAATTGTTTCTTTAGGTTGAACTGACACCTTTTTTTCCAGTGTGCACAGCTTGCAGGAGTGAGGTTTAATCTTTCTGCACTAACCTGTCCCTTGTAAGAATTCTTTCTCTCGTAAGAAACACAGAAGAACTTGTGAGTCTTGTCCTACCTGCTTCTGGTTTGGGTAAACACGCCCTCAGCACAGTTATCACTTATGATCAGGACACACCTTGTCGCAGGACTTTTCAGCAGAAATCATTAGTACCACATCCTCTGATTGGATGTTTCTGAGCAGCTTGAATCTGAATGCTGGCCAAACAAAACACTGGTAGCATATGAAGCAGCACAGCTGTGAGTCTTGGCGAGTGAGGACACAGGATCGGGGTGGGTGATGTCAAGCCCACATCCTGAGGATAAACCGCACCAATGATTACACCGGCTCTTATATTTGACATTTACCTTAAGAGGTACATGTTCTTACAGAGCACGGTTTTATTGCCAGGACTGTTTCCAGCAGCCTGGTGTACGTTTTAGTGGGCCAGTACATTTCCCTTCCACTCATGCATGATGCACTTTCAAAATGCTGATGATGGGTTGTCAGAACGAATGAGGCGAGGTGTTCTATGTAATCCTCTGTAGTTTGCAGTGGGAGTGTCAGCGAGACACAAATAAAGCACAAGCCCACCTCCTCGTTTCTATGTCCACTTTATCAGCTCCACTTACTGTATAGCTGCACTCTGTAGTTCTACAGTTACAGACTGTAGTCCATCTGTTTCTCTGATACTCTGTTACCCTGTTCTTCAGTGGTCAGGACCCCCATGGATCCTCACAGAGCAGGTACTATTTGGGTGGTGGATCATTCTCAGCACTGCGGTAACACTGACGTGGTGGTGGTGGTGTGTTAGTGTGTGTTGTGCTGGTACGAGTGGATCAGACAGAGCAGTGCTGCTGGAGTTTTAAACACTGTGTCCACTCACTGTCCACTCTGTTAGACACTCCTACCTTGTCGGTCCACCTTGTAGATGTAAAGTCAGAGACGACAGCTCATCTGCTGCTGCACAGTTTGTGTTGGTCGTCCTCTAGTCCTTCATCAGTGCCCACAGGACGCTGTTGGCTGGATATTTTTGGCTGGTGGACGATTCTCAGCCCAGCAGCGACACTGAGGTGTTTAAAAACTCCAACAGCGCTTCTGTGTCTGATCCACTCGTACCAGCACAACACACACTAACACACCACCACCACGTCAGTGTCACTGCAGTGCTGAGAATGATCCACCATCAAAATAGTACCTGCTCTGTGAGGGTCCATGAGGGTCCTGACCACTGAAGAACAGGGTAAAAGGGGGCTAACTCCTACCTTGTTATGACTTCAATTCAGGTCAGTCAGTGTGGAAGCAGAACTGCTGTAAGTCGTATTAATCCCAGAGAAAGATCTCCTGCAATTAGAGGTAGTCGTGGGCTGGAGGTCAGGGAACTGGCCCTGTGAACGGGAGGTTGCCAGTTCAATCCCCAGTGCTGACAGTCCATGAGCAAGACACCCAACCCCCACTTGCTCCGGGCAAGTGTGCTCACTGCCCCCTAGTGTATGTGCTGCTTCACTTCACGGATGGGTTGAATGCGGAGGTGGAATTTCCCCGTTTGTGGGATTAAAAAAGTATCACTTAACTGTCTTTGCTAACGCTTGAAGGCAAGGCCAACAACAGTTTAGCAGACTTTTTACTCTTCCAGGAGAGGATAAAGTCACCAAGCCCTATTACAACACCAACAAATGCACTAGAAAGTAAATATGAATGGTATATTAATAAAGCAGTAAGCCATGAGAGGCCGTTACTGTGATTTTATCATGAAAGCGCATTCTTAGGCACAAAGTGAAGCAGAATAAAACTCCCTTCCCAGTGGCTTCTTGCTTTTATAAAACAACAACCAGCATAAATTATGATAAAATACGCAATTTTCCCAAAAAGAATTCAAGTTATTATGAATAATCATCAACATCAAACAAGTATTCCACCAAGAAATGTAGTTCCTTTAGAGTATAGTATTGTTGCCAAGCAACCATGGGCGGCTGAATGAGCAGAATGTCCAGTCACCCATCCCTGTTTATTGCAGTCATTCATTTTTTATCTGTATATCATATAACAATGAATGTATGATAACACAGAACTGATTAATGCACAAAAAATGTCACTTTATAAGTACTATTTGGTCACCAAATTACCACTGTGAGTCTTATTTAGCACCAATCCAGCGGCGCCCGTCTTCTCACGCTGGGGCTGGATCTCAAACGGCTCCCTGCTCCCTACATAGTGCACTACGGAGGAATTTAAATACTGGATCCTGCAGCCCAACAGAGTAAGATATAGCTAAGAAATAGTCATTTGGGACACATCAACACTCGATAAGTGATGCACTGTTTGGCTGTAGAGGCTAGAATGTCTAAACTATTGTAGCTACTGCACTATTTAGGGAGTATGGAGCCGTTTGGGATTCAGCCACGAGTCTGACGTGACGTCTGACTGACACATGAACATGTCAAGCATGTGATCTGTTCAAGTGGCAATTTTAGACTTTTATTCTGCCGTTTTACAGTTAACAATGTTGTAAGTTCTGTAAGTCAAGCCTGTGATATTGATGATGGAAAAACGCAAGTTGAGCACAAATGGGTGCTTAGTTCATCAGTACACTCGGTGGTCCATGTGAGCAGCACGAGAGTCAAAGATTATTCCATTAACAGCAAACAAGTTTTCATGCTGTGGTGCAGTGATACACAATTGAGTTGCTGTTAGGAGGTCATAGGCGAGCATACATCGTGGATTTTACACATGCTTTGAACTCGGCTCAGATCAGATCTATACGTTTTGAATGAATGAATACTTTGCAAAATGCTTACAAAGGTGAAATTATATATACTTAAATGTTTTGGCACTCCTGGCCAAATGATATTAAGTTAACAAGCTTCTACACAATTTAATGCATGGGTACTGTTCATTTGCTGAATGTAATAAATTGGGGGAGGGGGATTAATAAAACATAAAATGTGGCCTGTGCAGGAGTCAAAGCACATTTTATCAAATCAAATCAAATCAAATCAAATTTATTTGTGTAGCGCTTTTTACAACGGATGTTGTCACAAAGCAGCTTTACAGAATTTCGGAAAAAACAAAGTTTCAACAGGACTGTAAGAATGTACAGAAACCCCCCCGGTGGGCAAGCCAGGGGCAACAGTGGCAAGGAAAAGCTCCCTCAGAACTGAGGAAGAAACCTTGGGAGGAACCAGGCTCACCAGGGGGGACCCGTCCTCCTCTGGCCAAACTACCTACAAGTGATTATACTACTAATATTAATAGCCGTAATATTGGTGTTAGGAATAAATAGGAGTCTGAGAACATCAGTGTAGGGTGGGCAGCTCGTCCAAGGCAGGTGGTGGCAATTTTATATTATGTTCAACCCAAATAAATCATAGTTATACACTTAAATTGGCAGAAAAACATGGTCTTTAACCTGTGCTCCCCGTTTAACTTCCTTAACATCCTCAACGTGAACTTACATACTTACTCATTAAACACACTGAGTCATTTGACCTGAGGTGTTCAAACACAGCGTTGTGTGCTTGCATGCAAATTTAGTCTGAAAGTTAAATTAATGCTACTGGCATTTATTCTAGCCTCCACAGAATGAGTGAGATTTGAATCCAAACATGATTCTGTGTAATTGTAGTTTATGATGCTACAGTTTGAAAAGATGGCATGGAGCTTCATGTGTTTCAGAGGAAGAACGTTCTAGACTCTCATTTGCTTGTACTTTGTGATACAGAGAGATATATTTAGTGGTTGGGTATTGGATAGAGCTAAGTGGTGTTGTCAGGGGTGGATAGTAACTGAGTAACTGAATAAATGTAATTAGTTTCTGTACTTTAGTATTTTTGGTGTATCTGTACTGAAGTTTCTCCACTTTTTCCTTTCACTCCACTACATTTCAGAGTCTAATATCCGACTTTTTCCTCCTACATTTTGAGAAATCTGTCGTTCCTTTTGGTTTCTGTGTGTATAAAAACGTAACATGTCAAAACGAAAGAAGCGCAAAGCCAGAGCACCAATCAGGGCCCAGCGGTCACTTTGTTTAGAGCTGGTTTTGACCTGTTGGTCATACCGACCCAGTGCAGCACGCGGTTCAACGTCAGCGCAGCAGCGTAAAACTTTGGGAGAGTCTGTTCAACATAAATGATGAACTAACCTAACTTTGTGTAAATAGAGCTCAATATAGAAATATGTCCACATATGCAGTCGAGACTGACGCGGCTTTTTTCTGAATTTCTACAAACACCATTTCATTTTATAGTAAATGAGTTTGGGCTGGTTTATGTTTATGAACAGACGCCTACAGATCAACATAGTAAAGGAGCTCATCTGTGATCCTGAGTTTAAAGCCAGTTTTTATTCAACTTAAACTTGGAACTAAGTTGTAAATAAATCTGAAACTGAAACTTTGCTTGTGTGTAAAAAGTGATTTCAGAGCCACTCGGTTCTCCCTGATGGAAACTGTTTACCTTCAGTGTTTTGTGCTTCTGATCATTTTAATAGACGTCAGCGTCACTAATTAATGATGTTCTATTAAAAGACTGGTTTACCAAGAGAGACGCTGGAGGACTCCCACAGCCATGTTTCCCGGTAGAAGTGCTACACTTTCTTTAATCCTCCACACCTTCAGAAAGTCATATCTACACATGCATCAAGTGTCTCTGGTGACTAACATTTTTATTTGTTTCTATGTACTCTGGAACCAACACCTTCCACATTCACCACTTGTCGGGACACATGCTTCAAACTTCTAATGCCATTTTCCCACATAACAAGGCACATATGTTGGTCTGATTTAAATCTGGATAAAATAGGCAGTCAGGTCCCAGCAGGTCCTGTTGGGTTTCGGACAGACGTACTGACACTTCAGTGCAGCCAAAACAACGTTTGCTTGGTTTAGCCAACAATAATTTTACATGTTCAATGTAATCTATTAACAGAAGTGGAATTTTAGTATTAAACAGGTGAGGCTAATATGTTACACTATAGGGTTGTAGGACAAACTGTAGCAAGCAAATGGCAACATGAAAGCAAAGCCAAGACACTTTTAAGGTCCCAAAAGGAGGACGTCCTGAAAAAAGAGGTCACCCAACTACGTCAGTTCCTCAAAGCCTGAGAACAGTGAAGTATGGGAAGTATGGGAAGACTAAAATATCTGAGATGCAATATTTGCATTTGTTAAAGAAGAATTTAAGCTACATTTTTTACACCTGTACGTCGGGTGATGGTGGGCTCAGGTGTTTCAGGCTCAAAAAGCAGTGCTGTGTATCTTCTTTGTCATTTGCAGCTCTTTTATTGAGTGAGATGCAAATATTGCTCTGTTGACTTTGTCATAACTGCACTTCTGTGGTTAGCACAGCTCAATTGTAAGCAGTCTGTGAGTGCGCAGTATGTGGACGGCCCATGTTACATTTAGCACCTCGTTATGACAGAAGAACGCCTGTGTGATAATGCAGTGAAGCATTTACAGGTCAGTCAGATGCTTTACACATTCAGTTTACATCAGCCAGACTCTATGTCTCTTCACTTGGGAATTAACTTGATAAAATAATAATTATTACAATAAGCCTTATTTGTATAGCAGATGTCATGAATATATTACAGCTCAAAGTGCTTCACAGACAAAAAGAAAAAGTAAAAAAAGCAGCATGGATTGGGTAATATGATAACGAGAAACAATAAAGATAAATAAATAATCTAAAACAATTAAAGCTTAAAAAGTCGATCATAAAAGCAAAATCAGCAACAATAATAGGACTTGCAATAGATTGCAATAGATATGCAAAGCTGGTTGTCGTCTGGTAACTATGGAAATTGATGCTGTATTTGTTAACAATTTGACTGTGTGGTAAGACATGCAAAGAAATGGAAAACCGCAAGGAATGTAATACTTTTTAGACGCATGATCGCAAGAGTAACTAAGTACTTTCTACCAGTTAAATTAGAACACAGTTATTTAAGAATATTTGCTGACAATCTTACCTATTTTCAAGTCCGTCTAGCATTGTGTGGTTTACGGTATCAAAGGCAGCATTAATTTAAACTGCTTTTATACAACAGTTAAATAAATACAGTAATAAATGAATAAACTGGCCGTGAACGCGGCGTTTAATATGTTTTAATGTTCAGTTCCTTCCTCCAAATTATAGCTCCTTAAGGAGCAGCTTGTTGCTATGTCAGAGTAACAAGCTCCGCCCACTCGCTGCTCAGCTGGCAGTTCGTTCTCCAGCTCCTTACACTAAATTCCCAAACTGTCGTCACCACTGAGCAGCTTTTCAGTCGGCAGCTGTGACAGAAGAACAGCTGAACAACCTGGAATCAGCCAGAAATGAACCCAACACCATTCGCCAGACGGGTCTGATCTTCAGAGTCGGACCAAATCAGACTGAGCCATAAAACTGACCCAATATCAGGTTCAGCTCAGTTTTTCCAGATTAGTATTAATGTTGTTTTGTTCCAGCTGGTCTGTAAAGCTTCTTACAGCCCGTTTAGTTTGGCGAATGGTGTTGGGTTCATTTCTGGCTGATTCCAGGTTGTTCATTCCAAGCTGCTCAGTGGAGACGACAGTTTGGGAATTTAGTGTCGTCTCGTCTTCAGAGTCGGACCAAATCGGCTGTCGGTCAGATGTGATCTTAACAGTGTCCGTTTTCTGTTTGTTTGCAAAGTAAGAAGTAAAAACGTTCAAATGGCTTGAGCGTCTCCTACAGCCGTCAGAGTGGTTGCTTAGCAACAGCGTCTCAGCAGATTGATACAGAGTTTGTGAAAAACTTGGATGTTATGGTGAAATAACCAATCAGCTTGCGTGGCCGGAACTAACTGTTGTACACTCTCAGAAAAAAAGGTACGACACTGTCACTGGGGCAGTACCCTTTCCGTCACTGTGGCGGTACCCTCAGGGGTACATCTCAGTACCTTTAGTCAGGGAACATAACTGAACCATAATCCATTGAGATTACATTTTCTAAGATCTATTGACTCCATACACCCCGACCTTGCCTCCAGGCTTTTATTTTATTGTTCTGTTTTAAATCATTACTTTATAAAAAGATACAGATGTCTACTTTTGCACTAGGAAAAACTTATTTAAGGTACACATTTGAACCTTAAAACCGTTGTTGCACCTTTGAGGGTACACTTACATTGTTTGTACCTTGATTGATGAATCATGTACCTGCATGGTACCTTTATTTCTAATAGCGTATAATGACTCTTACATACAATCAACTGAGGGCTGTATGGCTGCTCTGAAGTAACAAGGCAAAGACTTGACAATTTGCAGATGACTTCAGTGTTGACTGGTGGGAGTATAAGAGATGACTGATAGTTGGAAACAGAATCTTAAAGTTACATGCACTGGCCCTGTTTCCCAAAAGCACCTTAGTGTTAAGATCATCTTCAAGGTGCTGTACATGATTGTCTGTTGACATTTTAACTCAACAGCAAAACAAATACACCTGCAGAAACTCTGCCCAACCACACCCCTTCAAAATTAGGCATGCACTTTGCCAAAGTGAATGACACTGGGTTAGCAAACTTGTTTTTTATATCATTGTGGCTTTAAAACTCTTTGCAAAGATTTTACAGAGCAAATGCCATGATATAACGGTACAGCAAGCAAAGCTATAACAAGATAAAACAACACTGATCTACTGGTTCTGTGAAACAGCACAAATATGTTCATGCAGAGCAACAGAGCAGAGCAACCTCCTCATCCCTTTTCAAGCCTTTCAGCTCTGAATGAAACTGAATTTTGCCATTCCACCTTAAAAGGTGCAGCAGTTATATGCCAGTGCCTCAGCCTTTTGTTCATATTTTTTTGTTCCACCCTAAATGGGGCAGGAGTTACATTCTGGCAATAGAATTGATGCCTGATTTAAGGTGGAACTGAAATGTGGATAGGAAGCCAGTTTGACCCTCGAGGTCTCTCCACTGTTGAAGCCATTGAGATGTACCCTACCAAATTGGATGAAGTCTAAATGAAGTCTAAAATGCACAGGCGATCTCCAGAATGAGTCCCAATTTTCCACAAAGTTCACATTTTTGGTAGAACAGCATTTCTTGAGCCAGTCATTTAGGACAAATAGATGACTAAAGGCCTCCTGATTAAAAACAGGAAGCAGGTCAGATTTGACACAATTACACTGGTTCCTAGACAAGTAGAGTCTTTCTCCAGAACTTCTGACAGTTTCTTGTTAATATTAGTGCTTACATGAATAACAACAGTTGGCAACTTGTAGGAATCAGCTTGTTTGGCAACTATCAGCTTGTTTGGCAACTATCAGCTTGTTTGGCAACTATCAGCTTGTTTGGCAACATCAGTAGGCCATAATCTTGTGATTTAGATTGGGCACAGTGGAATCTCCAAATACAACATTTATGTTAGGTGGCTGTGGTGGGGGTGATGAAAGAGACTGGAGAGTTTTCCACCACTTTTGTATTATTTCTGTATAATTACTATAATTGGTAAGATGTAAACAAAGTGGTTTAGTGTGAAATTCTCCTTTCTATTGAAACTTGGGGGCAGTTGTGGGCTGGAGGTTAGGGAGCTGGCCCTGTGACCGGAAGGTTGCCGGTTCGATCCCTAGCGCCGACAGTCCGTGACTGAGGTGTCCTTGAGCAAGACACCTAACCCCCAACTGCTCCCCGGGTGCCACAGATAGGGCTGCCCACTGCTCTGGGCAAGTGTGCTCACTGCCCCCTAGTGTGTGTGTGTATTCACCAGTGTGCATGTTTCACTTCATGGATGGGTTAAATGCGCAGGTGGAATTTCCCCGTTTATGGGATTAAGAAAGTATCACTTAACTTACCAGGTCAGAATTGTTTACAGTGGTGGTGATAGGAAAGTTATTACATTTGATGGTTATATATTATGTCTCAAACATTGTTTTATGGTATTTTTAAGAAGGTTTTGGCCTAAAATGTATTTTTTAAATGAGACAGAAATCTAATAATGCAAGGCATTGTATGAAAAAATAGTCCCTAAATAAATACTTTTTTTTTATTTTACCATCACCAACATCTTATATGAAAACTCCAAAGAAGCTTGGAGGTTCGTGGTGGTTTTGGATAGTAAATAGAATGGCTATATGTGTGTTGTAGGTATGGTGATGCCTGGTTCCTATCACCACCACTGTGTGCAAGTGTGACCTGGACTTTCAGCCTGAATATACATGATGAAACTTTCATGCAACTTTAGTTGCTTAATACATGAAACAAAATTTCTCCTGGGTTGCGTTGTGTAAAGTGTCCTGCAACCTGTTTGAAACTTATATGCAACTATCTCAACTTTGTGAAACAAGTTATGAAACAGCCAACAAAACATGTTATTGCACTAAATTACATCATTTGAAATGAATCTTTTTACCAGCTCAATGGACAAGTTTTATGTTTTCAGATAGATAGATAGATAGATAGATAGATAGATAGATAGATAGATAGATAGATAGATAGATAGATAGATTGAAGAAGGGAGCAACACAAAGTAATGATAGGCCAGCTCCTTTCTTGCATGATAGCTCATCTGAAGGACACGAAAAGAATAATAAGGCAGTGTATAGCCTGCTGTGCAAGTTTCAGGGTAGGTGAAGGGGGAGCTGTGTGGGTGTGGTCCAAATTTTTATTGCAGTTATGCTAAGTGCATGTGAATGAGCTACATTCACTGCCAAGGTGAGAATTAAGGGGGTGGGGTGTTTGAGGGGCCTCTGATCTCCTAAATTAAGGCTTTACCTCAGAAGAAGAAGTAAAAACAAATTTAGAGTATCTGAGAGATTAAAAGCTGACTTAACGTACAGTCATATACAGGGTATTAAACCCCAGTCAAATGACATGTTTTTGTTGAAAGTAAATTAACACATCCTCTACATAGAGCACATAAAAATCGGGTAAATCTGGTATTTTCCAGATTTAAGTTTTAAGACTTTAAAGAGCCCATATCATGGGAAAGCGAATTTTCTTGGCTATTTTAAAAAAAATTAGATTATCAAGAGCTCAATGTAGCATGGAAAAATTGTTAAACTTTCAAATATACCATTCACTGCCCAGTCCATACAGTTCATATTTGGAAAATTTTCTTCTTATTTTTTTTTTTTTAGTTTTTATTTTTATCCACTTACAGCAGCTTAGCCCTGCCTATTCATGCTGAAGCTATAAAGAGTGTTTCTTCTGCTTTTTGAATGAGATACATAATACAGAAATGCACAAATGCTATGAGTGGGCCTAAAATGCAAGAATAATGTACAATTTGGGGCCTGTAACAGTGGAAAAATAGTTAAAATAAGATAAGATAGTCTTTTATCAGTCCTAGCACAGGAGAAATATACAGTGCTACAGCAGCAAAGGGACAGCAAAGCACTCAAGAAAAGACAAGGTATTCATTTCTTAAAAAGGTAACAGTTTGCTACGTGTTGTAAATATAACATATCGCTGCTGTCGGAAGAAAATCTCATTTTCATCTCCATTTTTGTCATTTTTTACATAATTTGAAATTTACATTGTCTGTAAATTTCATGCTGAATGGACCAGAAGAAATGACCCAAAATGACTTGGAAAGAGGTCTGGCTCCCTTGACTTTGTCACGACTCTCTTAGGAATCTCCTGGGATATCACGTGACTCCAGCCTCACTCTCACGCTCCAATCAGAACACTGATTAGTATCACCTGTCCTTCTTTGATTAGTTTAGTTTAAAGCTCAGGCTTGTAGATTGTCTCATTGCGAGGTATTGCTTCTTTCCACAGAGCTACTGAGCGAGATTTCTGACTGTTTATTCCTGTTCTGCCTTGTTTTGACCTGTTTGTGTTTATTGTCCTTTCTGGATTTGACCATTGCCTGGCCTGACTTTGACTGTGGATTCTGTTTGCACTGGTAAAGCCTCTCATTCACCTTTTATCTGTGAGCGTCTGCGTCACACTGTCGCGTTACAGACTTTCATTGAAAGTAAAGAAGGTTATAGGTTGGAGATACAAGGTTTTTTTTTTTTCAGACAACAGCGATATATTTAAAAAGTAAACTAAAGATTAGCAATATAAAATTTACAATCATTTGCCGTATAAATATTCAAATAAAAAAGCAAAATAATCTTTACACTTTAAGGAGATTTACAAGTATTGCACATGGAATATTGCACAAAAGCTATTGCACAAGAGGTATGAGGTATAAGAATATTTCACATGGGTTTGGTGATGAATTCACAGTTCATTTCTGTAGGTGTGTGAGGTCTAACTGGGGTGGGGGGGGTGGGGGGGTGGGTCTACTGTGAGCAGTGCTGGTTGTACAGTCCAAATATAAAACATACTATTTATACACCAAAATTTAGTAAATTAAGCAAATAAACGTTAAAATGTTCAGAAGTATGTTCCCTGTACAGGGTACAAAATCAACATGTGGTTCCCAAACTTTTGCATATGACTGCAGCCGGCTTCCTTGCTAGCTTATTCATGCTTTGGGAGGTCAGGTAATGTTCCTGAAGGGCTGGAACATGATCTCAGGAAATGTAGAGTGGAAATTTAACGACGTTGTCATTCCAGCTGGCCTCTTACTAGCCAGTCTCAGACACTGTTGTAGTGAAAATCTTAGTCAGACATTCAAACTGAATGAGGCTTCTGGAAGTCGGTTATTTTGGCAAAAAAACAATAAAAAAAACCCCGATATTTTTCTAATAACGGTTCCAGTGAAACTGAT
Organism: Pygocentrus nattereri; assembly: GCF_015220715.1. NCBI lineage: Eukaryota > Metazoa > Chordata > Actinopteri > Characiformes > Serrasalmidae > Pygocentrus > Pygocentrus nattereri. Next base: position 5,115,033 of record NC_051211.1, on the reverse strand, counting down.
TAATCACGTCTTGGTTCTCTGCCCTCACTTCTTTCTGTGTCTGTACATGGCCTACATCTTATACGGGTTGGAACTCATCCAACTGACCACGTAAACCGGGTGTGTTCTTCTGAATGTCATACCTTGTCAGTCATCACTCACTCAACATGTCCCTATCATGCAACCAAGTCACTAACAATGGGAAAGTGAACGTGAATGTTAGGAACCGATGAAGTAAGTGTTGAACCAACATCAGTAGGATCTAGACAGGAACTCCTTCTGATCCGTATCTGGGCCCAGTTAAAATGTAACTGGTCTATTTTGGCTCTAAATAAATAAAAGCCTGTTAACACTCATCCCTCAAGACCGCAAACAGGAAAGTGCAGCGTGGGACTCCCAGTTAGCAAACTCAGCTGTAATTATATACACTTGTTGGCAATTCCTTAAAGGGGTGTTATGAAAGAGAGAGAAACGACAAATAAAGCTCCTGAACTAACACCTTGACAAACTGGTTGGATGGAAAAGGGCAAGATAGCGTGTGGAGATCCAAGGCAGATGAGTGAGAACTGTCCATCAAATGTGTTTGAATTACTTGCGTAAAATAAATAAATAAAACCGAATTGGAGGTTAATCACAGTGATGTAGCTGAAACAGATTGAACTACATACGGTTCACTCTTTACTGACAGACAGCGAAAGTAATAATTAGCTCAAAGTCACTGTAAGAATCACCTTTGCATCATAATAGCATCATGCCCTGCAGCTCCAGATGTTCTCTCATGCAGACAAGGTAGGACTGAACTGAGTATAGACCTATCGGCAGGGGCGGAGTCAGGCTGGGACACACACAAATGTCATTCTGGTTGTAAAATTTGGGAAAGAACAGCTTTCATATACACTTTTAATCTTTGGTTTCAATTGCAAATATTTGCTACAATCCCTCAAAAGTATTATTGTCATTTATGACATGAAGTGAACTCTTAAAATTAAGAATTAATTCTAGTGAATTGAATTATAAAACAAATCCACTGAAAATGCAGATTTAGTGTTCTGCCAACACTTCAGCTTGAACAGTAAAGCTTTTAAAATAAGAATCCCATATAATTCTACGGTTTCAGTTGTTCACTTGATTTAATTAAACACTACAATATAAAATTTAATTTATGCTACAACTGCTATTAGTATTATTACTAATAATAACAGTACTGTTCCTACTACTACTACTACTACTACTATTATTATTATTAGTAGTAGTAGTGGTAGTTGTATTAGTATAGTAATAGTAGTAATATAGTAGTAGTAATACCAGTAGTCATAGTTGTAGTAGTTGTAGTAGTATAGCAGTAGCAGTGGTGGCAGTATAGTAGTATAGAAGTAGTAGTACAGTAGTGGCAGCAGTGGTAGTATAGTAGTATAGTAATAGTAGTAGAAGTATAGTAGTAGGTGTAGTAGTATAGTAGTAGCAGTAGTGGTAGCATAGTAGTATAGTAATAGTAATAGTAGTAGTAGAGGTATAGTAGTAGTAGTAGTAGTAGTATAGTAGTAGCAGTGGTGTTAGTATATTAGTGCAGCAATAGTTGTAGTAGTACAGTAGTAGTATAGTAGTAGCACTAGTGGTAGTATAGTAGTACAGTAATAGTAGTAGAAGTATAGCAGCAGTAGTTGTAGTAGTATAGTAGTAGTGGTAGTATAGTAGCTGCAGTCTTAGTAGTATAGTAATAGTAGTAGTAGTGGTAGTAGAACAGAAGTATATTACTAGTTGTAGTAGTATAGTAGTAGCAGTAGTGGTAGTATAGTAGTATAGTAATAGTAGAGGTATAGTAGTAGTAGTATGGTAGTAGCAGTGGTAGTAGTATAGTAGTACAGAAATAGTAGTAGTTGTAGTAGTACAGTAGTAGTATAGTAGTAGCAGTAGTGGTAGTATAGTAGTATAATAATAGTAGTAGAAGTGTAGTAGCAGTAGTTGTAGGGATATAGTTGTAGTAGTAGTTCTGTAGTAGCAGTAGTGGTAGTATAGTAGTATAGTAATAGTAGTAGTAGTAGTGGTAGTAGAAGTTGTAGTAATAGTAGTAGTAGAAGTATAGTAGTAGTTGTAGTATATTAGCAGCAGTAGTAGCAGTATAGTAATATAGTAATAGTAGTAGAAGTATAGCAGCAGTAGTTGTAGTAGTATAGTAGTAGTGGTAGTATAGTAGTTGCAGTCATAGTAGTATAGTAGTATAGTAATAGTAGTGGTAGTAGAAGTAGAAGTATAGTAGTAGTTGTAGTAGTATAGTAGCAGCAGTAGTGGTAGTATATTAGTATAGTAGTAGAAGTATAGCAGCAGTAGTTGCAGTAGTATAGTAGTAGCAGTAGTAGTAGTAGTATATAAAGTATGTGCCATTGGTCTTCCTCTCTTTCTGCCCAATACTAAAGAGTGATTGTGTCAGAAAGATGTGCTGAGAATGAACTGAAGTAAAGAAATGTAGTCAGGCAGTGCAGTAAAGGAATACAGCTGAGCCAGCTAAGAATGAATAGGGTCATCCCCTCGTTTTAAAGACACTTTTCTGGTTGAAGGACAATCCATGTAGAAAGAAACAGCAATGCATCTCTAAAATGTGGAGGTTTAACATCCTTTTCATCACTGATGTTTGTCAGAAAAAAGGCTGGAGGACCAGATGGGGTTCTGTAAGGTGTTCCCAGAAAGTTCATTTTAATTTAATCACGCCAACAACCCACACCTCAACACGTTGGTGCACATTCGTGACGCTCCAGTGGCTTGTAAGTATTTCCTGAGAAGTGCTTCACTCTGTGTTTTGATGGGAATGGGCCTGGCTGACACCTCAGACAGTTGCATAACAGTAACCTGAGTATATATTTGCCAATAAATCACAAGTGAGATAAATGATTCCATTAATTATATTAGTTATATAAGCATATCGCTGTTGTTGGAAAAAAACCTTGTATCTCCAAAATGGTAAGTTTACAGGAGAAGGAAAAAACCTGCTTTACTTTTAACATAAGTCAATGGAACCAGACTTTTTTCCAAGTCATTCTAGGCCATTTCTTTTGGTCCATACTTCATGAAATTTACACGCAATGTAAATGCCAAGAGGTAGTTTCAAATTATGTCCAAAATTGAAAAGGTTTTCTTACAACAGCAGCTATATACAACAGCAAAATAACCTATTGATGAGACACTATACTTGCAAACTAAGGGGGCTGTAAATGCAGAAAATACAGAAAAGTGTGGTAAAATAACAGCAATAAAATATTTAAAACAATGTAATTAAATAACTAAGCAGATGATCTTTGCTGTTTTATGTTGAGAAACGTTTTTCTTGAATTGTTGCTCTATTTGATGGTGCAGTCTTTCACAGAGTGGTGACCCCTCCTCATCTTTACTTCTGAAAGATTCCGCCTCTCTGAGATGCTCTTTATACCCAATCATGTTACTGACCTGTTGCCAATCACCAACCAGGTGTTTTTATTTTAGCATTACACACCTTTACCAGCCTTTTGTTGCCCTGTCCCAACCTTTTTGGAACATGTTGCTGTCATTAAATTAAAAGTGGGCAAGTACTTTTTCAAAAAACAAAAAAATTTCTTGATTTTAGTGTTTGATATGTTGTCTGTGTACTATTCTCAAAGAGACATGGGATTTCAATTATTTACATTTCATTGCATTTTTTTTTTCATTTACATTTTGCACAGCGTCCCAACTTTTTTGGAAATGGGGATGTATTATTTTTTCTCATTGCATGTAAAATGAGTGCAGTGATATAATTTTCTATATATATTAAATATATATATATAAATAAATAATAAATAAATACTTAATGCAAAAAAAGACAAAATGAAAAAAAAGTCTACAACAAACTAATAAAATGTTAAAATACTAAGCATGTTTCTGGCACCAACATGCCAAGTAAGCACAAAAGCCCCAAAAATATCAAGGGCAACTTGATACTGACCTTGTAGCTCTAGCAGCAAGTGGGAACCTGCCAGCTGCCCTTCAAATGTTTCCAGAGAAAAACGTATTTTTGCTTTACTTTAGTTAGAAACAAGTCTCTGCTGGACCTCAGTAAACAGTCAGTGTTATTTTTCTAATGGAAACCCTACAGTTAGGTCAAAATGCAGATTTACGGGATGTTGTTTATGTACTGTCCTCTCTGAAGAGAAAACATTCCCAAGATCCATCAGCAGGTCCAGACTTCAGTTTCTCATGATCAAAACTCCATAACCTGCATATATGTTTCATTTCATTGCTGAATTCATTATAGTAGATACTGAATAATGACTTAACATTAATAATCAAATCATAAGCCTCCAGTTTAAGGGTTTAAAGACTATACTGCCAAAAATATTCGCTCATCTGTCTTCACACGCATATGAACTTAAGTGACATCCCATTCTTAATCCATAGGGTTTAATATGATGTCGGCCCACCCTTTACAGCAATATCAGCTTCAACTCTTCTGGGAAGGTTTTCCACAAGGGTTAGGAGTGTTTATGGGAATTTTTGACTTTTCTTCCAGAAGCGCATTTGTGAGGTCAGACGCTGATGTTGGCTGAGAAGGCCTGGCTCACAGTCTCCGCTCTAATTCAACCCAAAGGTGTTCTATGGGGTTGAGGTCAGGACTCTGTGCAGGCCAGTCAAGTTCTTCCACACCAAACTGGCTCATCCATGTCTTTATGGACCTGCTTTGTGCACTGGTGCTCAGTCATGTTGGAACAGGAAGGGGCCGTCCCCAAACTGTTCCCACAAAGTTGGGAGCATGAAATTGTCCAAAATCTCTTGGTGCTGAAGCTTTAAGGGTTCCTTTCACTGGAACTAGGGGTCCAAAAAAAAGTCCAAAAAAAAAACCAACCCCACACTAAATATGTGGAATATTTAGTAGTGAGAAAATTTCATGACTGGACTTGTTTCACAGGTGGCGTCCGATCACGGCACCACGCTGGAATTCACTGAGCTCCTGAGAGCGACCCATTCTTTCACTAATGTCTGTAGAAGCAGTCTGCAGGCCTTGGGGCTTGGGTTTACACACCTGTGGCCCGTGGAAGTGATTGGAACACCTGGATTCAATGATTTGGATGGGTGAGTGAAAACCTCCGGCAATATAGTGTTTAAAGCACCTATATTGTATATAAATACATACACCACATTCTCCATCAGCCTGAAGAACAAGTTCACCATGCAAAGAACCATTTAAGCATGGAAATAGTTCTTTAAGCATTCAGGGATCCATATAGAACCATCATCTTTACAAAATAACCCTTGAAGAACTATCTTTTCTAAGTGTGTTGAGTGACGTTTTTGTCTCCCACCCACTGTAAATCAAAATACGACTGGCTGATTTCTCTGTCATTCCAGATCATGTTAGAGGTCATTGTAAGGTCTAAGGCCTTCGGTCCAGCTCCTGAAGTCCTAACCAGTAAGAGAGCCGCACTGTATCTACTTAGTTACCACTGAGAAAATAATCCTGTTAGGTAACAAACTTGACAATGAAAGAAGATCATTAATACCGTACATGCAGAGTTTAAATACAAGTTTGATCATTATAGACGTTGCTTATTTCACAGAACCTTCTCTGAAGGGAACTTAGTGCCTTCTTCATTGTTGAAGGCCTAGAAGGCCCTGATGGTTCCCTTCTGCAAATGAAACAATAAAGAAGGTGAAAATGATTTTAAGTGTATTGACTTAAATGCAGCAGTTTCCTGCTAATCCAGCTGTTTGTTAGTAATAAATCAGCTATTATGAGCTATTTTCAAGATATGAGTGATTAGACTGCTGTTTTTTTATTTCATTTTCATTCTTAGAGAGTTGTGTACAGTGGGCTGGTCTGCACCATTTAGATTTTAGCATGAAAAACAAGCCTCACTCCTATTTGGAATCGCAAACTAACACCTCCCTTTTTCATGAGAACCAGGCAATAAAGCCTGAATCACGCCTGCTGTTATT